>NW_023416379.1:94328030-94448911 GCF_014108235.1 Myotis myotis | reverse complement strand
ACCAAAATTTCATTACAGACAGACAGACAGAAACGTCTCACTAGCTAAGTGTTCCTGGCGGCTGCCACCCTGGGCGGGAAAGCAGGAAGCTCCCCAAGATGAAGAATTCTCAGCAGCTGCTGAGGTGACCCTGCGATCTCTGCCACGTGGTCAGCCTCGCCTCAGTAGCTGGGGTCCCCAGGGCCAGACGTGCCCCATCTTTAAACAAATACACCAAACAACAAACAGACACAAACATCAACAGAAACACTCATATGAGCGGGCATGACCCACAGACACAGAAGGTCCTGCACTAAGAAAACCACTGAGCAGAGCAATGCCTCCTGTCACTGGGTCGGGGACTGCCCTTCCCAGAACATCAGCGTCTCCCAGTGGGCTATTTGGGGAGAGCATTCCCCAGGCCGAGAGTTTTTGTTTCCCATCTTCGGCAGGTCCTTTGTGTCTATGTGCTCAGCCTCCGTATTGGGGATTTATTGCACAACCCAAGAGTCCCTTGTGACTATGTGCTCAGTCCCCCATAATGGCAATGTCTCACACTCCCTGAGATCCACTTTGTCCTTCTCTGGCCGCTTCCCCTGCAGGAGAACGGAACCACAGATCAGAACTCCGCACTCGCTTTATGTCCAAGACACATCCAGTCACAGGGACCTGACCTCGGAGGACACCCCATCACCAAACTAGCACTCAGTCCACTGCCCACCTTGGCTCGCGCGTGAGGTCACCTGATGCTGCAGCTCTTGCCTGGGCCCTTCATGCGTCGCTGGCTCACTCTCGATCCAGAGCTGGTAATGGGCCCTGGATAGTTGCCTCCTCACCCACTGCCCTTCCTTGGTTCTGGAAGCCTCCTGGGGGGTGGGGTGGGTGGGAGGTAGGGGTGGGGAGAGGAAAAAAGGTCTCAGCACTGGGAACCCACCCTTGTTTGTCAAAGTGCTTTGGGAGCCGGGAGGTGGGGGCGGGGGGGCCTCAGCCACTTGCCCGCTTCCTCCCACTGCACTCAGTGAGCAGCTCCCCGCGCCTGGCGCCCTGGAGGCGGCTTTCATGTCCAAGATCTGCGGGCTGGGTGCACACCTTCCCTCCCCCTTCAGTTTGCTGTATCGATCCGTCCTTTAAGGCCTAGTCAGGGGACGAAGGCCACAGCTTGGCCAGAAGCCTGTGCTGACTCATTGGTCCTCTTGCTGACCCTGCAGGTCCTTCTGGTGGAGGATAGAGTTGAGCTTCTTGCGGGCAGCGATCTGGAGGGAGGGGGAGGCCTGGGTCCTGCAGGAGCAGCCATCCTGGCGCAGGCCCTGCCCTCACCGCACCCTGCATGATGCTGGTCCCCAGGGTCTGAGCTCCTTGGAGGGTGCAGGCTGCTTCTCTGATGGCCACAGGCTCAGCATCTCCCCCTCTGCCAGGTCTTTTCCTTGGTGCCAGCCCCGCCTGCAGAGGGAGGTGCTGGTGAGGCAGAGCCAGGGGGGCAGCAAGTAGGGCTCTGTGCTCTCCCAGGGGTTGATGTCACTGCAGGATCCTTCCCAGGACATGAGGGAGGAGGGCCTGCCCCAGGCTTCCTAAGGGACTGGGAGGCAATGCCCCTCCCCTTCCTGTTCTCCTGAAGGAAAGTTCCAGGTCATTTCCACATTCAAAGTCTGCAAAGCAGGCAGGTACTTCATTCTCTGCCAGCTGGTGTCCCTGGTGCTCAGACCCGCTCTGGGGGGACCTCCTCCCGGCTCCCCCATGGCCCCAGGAAACAGGCTGTGGGCGGAGCTGGGTGCCGAGGCTCAGAGACCCAGGAGGGCATCGGTCCCCGGGTCAGGCTCTGTGGGCAGGAGGTGCAGCGTGGGGGTCTCCTCGCTGCCCGCACCTGGAGCTCTCGCCCCTCTCACCCAACAGCTGGCTGGGCTCCTGACCGCAGGTCTGCAAAGCCATGGATGGTAGGCGGGGCCTGGGCGCTGGTCTCTGTCACCTCGAAGTGGGGGTCACAGTTACCTGTGCTCATGGCAACGTGGGGCCCTCACAGTCCCCTCTGTCCCCCTCACGGGAGGGAGGCCAAGGAGAGGCGCTCCTGTCCTCTCGGGGCTCAGAGGACCCAGTCCCTGCTTTTCTTCCTGAGGCCTCTTGTGACTCCATAATTGCTTTCTTTCTTCTTTTTAATTATATTGATTTTTTATTTATTTTGTTATGTAGAGAGCCATAATCATTTCTTTAGTCCTCACCCAAGGCTATGTTAATGGACTTCAGAAGGAGAAGAAAGGAGAGAGAGAAACATTGATCATTTGCCTCCCGCAGGGGCCCCACCAGGGATGGAACCTGCACTGGGATGTGCCCTCACAGGGAAGGGAACCGCCTCCTTGTTGGACATGGGATGAGGCTCCAGCCAAAGGGGCCGCCCACTGGGCACTGTCTGCCTGTTTGAGTTGAGAGGCTTCATGGGGGGAGGAAGCTGGTGGCGCTCCTTGTTTCCTCTCTGTCCTCACTGACCCTGGGCGTGGGCCTGCTGCTGCTCCTTCCCCGGCTCTCCTGACCGTCCCCTCCTTTGATGACCTGGGGCTCAGAGAGTCTGTTCTGCCTCATAGTATTGTCCATGACACCCCCCTGCCTGGGTTCCTCATTGTCCTCCACACAACCTGCAGCTGCCCAGGCAGCCCGAGTGTCCAGCCCTCAGCCAGCTCCCAGTGCCCAGCCCTCAGCCAGCTCCCAGTGCCCAGCCCTCAGCCAGCTCCCAGTGTCCAGCCCTCAGCCAGCTCCCAGTGTCCAGCCCTCAGCCAGCTCCCAGTGTCCAGCCCTCAGCCAGCTCCCAGTGTCCAGCCCTCACCCAGCTCCCAGTGTCCAGCCCTCAGCCAGCTCCCAGTGTCCAGCCCTCAGCCAGCTCCCAGGGTCCAGCCCTCAGTCAGCCCCCAGGGTCCAGCCCTCACCCAGCTCCCAGTGTCCAGCCCTCAGCCAGCTCCCAGTGCCCAGCCCTCACCCAGCTCCCAGTGTCCAGCCCTCACCCAGCTCCCAGTGTCCAGCCCTCAGCCAGCTCCCAGGGTCCAGCCCTCAGTCAGCCCCCAGGGTCCAGCCCTCAGTCAGCCCCCAGTGCCCAGCCCTCAGCCAGCTCCCAGGGTCCAGCCCTCAGTCAGCCCCCAGTGTCCAGCCCTCACCCCGCCCCCAGGGTCCAGCCCTCAGCCAGCTCCCAGTGCCCAGCCCTCAGCCAGCCCCCAGTGCCCAGCCCTCAGCCAGCTCCCAGTGTCCAGGCGTCAGGGCTGTAGCTTTTCCGAGTTCCTGCACCTTCAGCTGGGCATGTCCCTGGTCCTGCCACCCAGGTCTCGGCTCCCCTTAAACCTTCCCTGTCAGGAGGCAAATGGTGAAGGGGGTAGCCCTCCAGTGGCGCTGGCCATTCACTCTTATTTTTAAAAAGTATCATCAGGGCAGCTATTTTATTTTTTAGTTAATTAGTGTTTAATTATAAATGACAAACAGTATTATGTTAGTGTCAGGTGTGTAACATAGTGATTGAACACAGATACCTTACAGAGTGGTCACCACAGGAAGTGGATCTGTCACCGCACATGGTCATTAGTGTCACTGACCATCTCCCCAACGCTGCATGTCACACCCCATGACTCGCTGTGTAACTGGCAGCTTGTGGTCAGTCCCTTCCCCTCTCCATCCCTCCCCACCTCGCCCTCATGGCAACCGTGCATTTATTCTCTGTATCTATGAGCTTGTTTCTGTTTTTCCGGGGGTCTTATTCCAGCATCTAGAAGGGTTCAGGAATCTGGAGAAGGGCTGTGTGTAACTTCATAAAGAGCCCAGAGACGAAATATAATTTTGAAAGGCATGTTGGGGAGTCAGAGAAGACTCAGCTAAAGGAACTAAGCTCTCCTAGTCTGAGGACCCCTTTCTTTTTATTTACACAATTTGTCCTAAGGCGAGGTAGACATACACATCAAAGGGTAGGGTTTCCTATACACAATCCATTGTCAGTTTGGGGAAAATTGCCTTCGGCTGTTCAGGTGTTTGGCCAGGAGGAGGCAATAACATGTAGATTAAGATGCCCTCAGTTGCCTGGCAGCCACAATCATCCTTCTCAGGTTTGGGAAATGCCCTCAGCCATTTCCAGATGATTCAGCCCTGCTGACATGCTGGCGTTGGCATCAGGCACTGTTTCACTTTGTTTTGTGTTTTAGATTTTACATGTAAGTGAAATCATATGGTATTTGTCTTTCTTTGTCCGATTTATGTCAGGAAACATAATATTTTACAACCATGCTGCCTCAAATGGCAAGATTTCATTTTAAAAAAATGTGTTTTTTATTGATTTCAGAGAGGAAGGGAGAGGGAAAGAGAGATAGAAACATCAGTGATGAGAGAGGATCATTGCTTGGCTGCCTCCTGCACAAATCCCCTGGAGATCGAGCCCACAACCCAGGCATGTGCCTTTGACCAGTATTGAACCTGGGACCCTTCATTCGTAGGCCGATGCTCTATCTACTGAGCCAAACCAGCCAGGGCAGGTTTTAATTTTTTCATGTCTGAGTAATATTCCATCATATGTATGCACCACACCTTCTTCATCCATTCGTCTATTGATAGCTACCTAGGTTGACTGGCTTTCTTGGCGATCCTATCTAATAAAAGGCTAATATGCAAATTAACCATCACTCTGTCAAAAAGATGGCGGCACCCAGTCCTCTTAGCCCCGCCGGAGTCCCCCAGTCCTGGGGGGTGGCTGCTGAGAGTGGGCAGTGAGAGGCCTGGTGGAATGCTGCCCAGAGGCCCTCCTGACCCTTTATAAAAAAACAAAAACAAAAATTCCTTTTCGGTGGAGGTATCTCCTGTACAGGGGCCCTTAGTTCATGGCCCCTCCTTAATCCGTATAAGGTCCTCCAACTTTGTTCTTCCTTTCCAATACTATTTTGACTATCCTGGTCTCTTGCAATTTCTTAGAAATTTTCAAATCGGTTTAATTAATTCCTACAATTCCACAAAGGAAAGCTTAGAGTTGGGGACTGTTAAGGCACAGGTGGCTGAGGACCTCAGACTGGACCCTCGAAGTAGCTGACCAGGGAGAGTCTGCCTAGCGACAACTCCCCCACCCCACCCTAACTCACTCCATGTTACCTGCCGTGGCACCCAGCACCACAGAACTAGAAGCAGCCGCAGGAAGCTGCCGCCCCAAGACAGGCATGCCCATGACATGAACCAGCCTGGCCTGGTTCTGCCCTGGAAGCTACCGCCAAGTTTCTTTCTATAAAGATGACAACATGGTCCTAATGCGCAGTCCGCAGAACTGCCTCTGAGGGCTTATTTGCCCAAAATCTTTCTGCCCCTTCTTCACAGGGACTTACCCTGGCAGCACTGGGCAAGCCACTCCCACCACAGCCTCAGGGTCTCAGCCTTAGAACCTTGCACCTGCGTCCCCACGGAGTGATCCCCCCACACACACCTGCAGCCTCAGGGTCTCAGCCTCTGGAAGCATCTTTGTCCCCACAGAGCGGTCCTCTCCCAGCAGCCTCAGGGTCTCAGCCTCGGAACCTTGCTCTTGCCAGTGAGTGATCCTGCCCCAGCAGCAGCCTTGGGGAGTCAGCCTCAGGACTTCCCTCGCCCCCAGCCGAGTGATGTGGGGGAGGACCAAGGCGGGTATCTGGGCGATGCTACCCAGCAAACCTCTCCCATTGGGCAGAAACTTGTGACCCGGTTAGGGAGGTCAATGGGTTTTGTTTAAAAACTTCAGAAACCGCAAAGGAAATGTCTGAGGTCGGTTTCACATGGGAAGTAACTTACAACTAATTTCTGAAGGGAAACTGCGACATTGCAGTTACATCACTGGAGAGCACCCCGCGGTCCGGAGGTCTGGGCTCTGCAGCGGCGGTGGTGGGCGCTCCCCTCCTGGTTCCTCAGCACCTCGGGCCGGGCTTGAGCCCACCCGGGAAGGCCTGTCCCTACAGTTCTCACCAAGGCAGGCAGGTTTGTAGACACGAATAAGAAGTGCCCACGCACACGTCCCGAAGCTGCCGGGCCGGCAGGAATGAGAAACAAACAAGAAAAGAGCAAAACCAGAAACACCACCGATCCCAACATAGGTCATCTTTTTCTTCAGATGACGGTGTGTTTTCCTCTTCGTCTTCTGGAAGTGAGACAGATTCAAGCACTGATGAGTCTACCAATGGAAAAGTTCAGAGAAAGAGAGGAGAGAAAAGGAATAAAAGGAGAAAAGAAAGAAAGGACAAAAGATGAAACATCAAGAAAATAAAGAGAAGGAAAAAAGGAGGAAACTACCACATGATATCACCTTTCCAAGGTCTCATGAACTTCCTGTTTAAGGAGTTTATTTTATGACACTTTTAGTTTGGGTTTGCATTTTTACTGGTTTGTCAAGACCATGGCAGGTACAGTATCCAATATTTTAAAGATAATGATCCTATCTAATAAAGAGGAAATATGCTAATTGACTGCCCCACCCTCGAAGATGACAGTGCCCACAGACAATTGGAGAGGGTGCAGGCGGGGCTGAGGGACACCTCCACCCCAGTGCACGAATTTCATGCACCGGGCCCCTAGTTGTAAATAATGCTGCAATGCACATAGGATGTATGTATCTTTTCACATTAGTGTTTTCATTTTCTTTCTTTACATAAATACCCAGTAGAATTGCCAGGTCATATGATAATTTCACATTAATTTTTTGAGGAATCTTTACATTATTTTCCATAGTGGCTGCACCAATTTGCATTCCCACCAACAGTGCACGAGGGTTCCCTTTACTCTACAGCCTCTCCCACACCTGTTATTGTCTTTTGATAACAGCCATTCTGACAGGTGTGAGGTGATGTCTCATTGTGGTTTTGGTTTGCATTTCCCTGGTGATTAGTGATGTTGAGCATCTTCTCATGTATCTGTTGGACGTCTGTATGTCTTCTTTGGAAAAATGTCCATTCAGGTCCTCAGCCCATTTTTAAATTGGATTGGTTGTCTTTTCATGTTGGGTTGTATGAATTCTTTATATATTTTTTATCTTAACCCCTTATTGTAGGAATCATTTGCAAATAATCTCCCATTCAGCAGGTTGCATTTTTATCTTATTGATGGTTTCCTTTGATGTGAAAAAGTTTTTAGTTTGATGGAGTCCCTATTTTATTTATTTATTTTATTTTTTTGGTATTTTTTTTGATGGAGTTCTTTTTAAAAAAATATTTTTATTGATTTCAAAGCGGGAAGAGAGATATAAACACCAATGATGAGAGAGAACACTGATTCGATGTCTTCTGCATGCCCCCTACTGGGGATGGAGCCCCAAACCCAGGCATTGGGGATTGAGCCCACAATCTGGATTTGTGCCCTGACCCGGAATTGAACCATGACCTCCTGGTTCATAGTTTGACACTTAACCACAGAGCCTCACTAGCCAAGGTCTCTTTCGTTTTTTTAATCCTCACTCAAGGACATGCTTATTGATTTTAGAGAGAAAGGAAGGGAGGGGGGAGAGAGAGAGAGAGAGAGAGAGAGAGATTGAGAGAGAGAAAGGAAACATCGATTGGTTGGCTCCTATATGTGCCCCAACCAGGGGCCCTGACCAAGGATGGAAACCACAAACTTTTGGTGTAAGGCATGAGGCTCCAACCAACTGAGCTACTGCCCAGGGCAAGTCCCCCCAACCCCCTTTTTTCTCTTTTGTTGTCTCTGCCCAAGGAGACATAGCCAACAAAATACTGCTCTGATCAATGCCAAAGAATCTATGTTTTCTTGTAGGAGTTTTATAGTGGCAGGTCTTACATTTAAGTATTTCATTTATGCTGAGCTCATGTTTGTATAAGGTGTCAGAAAGTGGTTTAGTTTAATCTTTTTTGCATGTATGTGTCAAGTTTTCTCAACACCATTTATTGAAGAGACTATCTTTATCACATGGTATGTTCTTGCGTTCTTTATCGGAGATTAATTCACCTGATAAGAGTGGGTTTATTTCTTGACTCTCCACTCTGTTCCATTGAACTATGTATTTGTTTTTGTGTCAGTACCACACTGTTTGATTACTATAATTCTGTAGTATATTTGAAATCAGAGCGTGTGATACCTCCAATTATGTTCATCTTTCTCAAGATTTCTTTGGCTATTTGGGATCTTTTGTAGATCCATATGAATTTTAGGATTGTGTGTTCTAGTTCTGTGAAAATGCCATTGGTATTTTAATAGGGATTGCATTGAGTCTGTGGATTGCTTTGGATAGAATGGACTCTTTAATGATGTTAATTCTTCCTATATAAGAGCATGGTATATCCTTCCATTTATTTGTGTCTTGTTCAATTTCTTTGATCAATGTTTTATAGTGTTCCCAGTATAAGTCTTTTTATTCCTTGGTTAGCATTTTTTAAAAATGTTTTTATTGATTTTTTTCAGAAAGAGAGAGGAAGCGAGAGGGAGAGAGAAACATTTATCAGAGGACCCATTGGTCAGCTGCCTCCTGCACATCCCCTACTGGATATTGATCTCACATGCCACAACCCTGGCATGTGCCCTGACCAGGTATAGAACAGTGACCTCTCAGTTTGTGGGATGAAGCTCAACCAACTGAGCAACAGTGGCCATGGCTTTCTTGGTTAAATTTATTCCTAAGTATTTTCTCCTTTTTGATGCAGTTAGAAATGGGATTGTTTTCTTACTTTCTCTTTCTGATCATTTGTTATTTGTCTACTAGAGGATCTGTGCACGAAATTTGTGCATGGGATGGGGTCCCCTCAGCCCAGCCTGAACCCTCTCCAATCTGGACATCCCTCTGGCAATCCTGGACCTGTGGCTCCTAATTGCTTACCTGACTGCCTGCCTTGTTGCCCCTAACTGCCCCCCTCTGCCAGCCTGATCAACCCTCACTGCCTCTTCATGCCAGTATGATAGCCCCTAACTGCCCCCCTCTGCCGGCCTAATTGACCCTCACCACCTCTTCATGCTGGCATGATACCCCATAACTGCCTCCCCTGCTGGCCTGGTCACCCTTAACTGCCCTCTTCTGCTGGACAGGTTGCTCCCAACTGCCCCCTCCCTGCCAGCCTGATCACTCCTAACTGCCCTCCCTGACGGCCTGGTCACCCCTTACTGCCACTCCTGCTGGCCTGTATGCCCCCGCTGCTGCCGGCTTGGTTGCCCCCAACTTCCCTCCACCCCTGCTGGCCTAGTCACCCCTCACAGCTCCCCCTGCCAGCCTAATAGCCCCCGACTGCATCCCCCCTGCTGGCCTTGTTGCCCCCAATTGACCCCCTTGCCAGCATGGTCGCCCCTCATGCCCCCCCCCCCCACCTGTCTGGATGCCCCATGCAACCTGCTTGTTCAGTAGTTTGGTCGTCTCTCACTAACCCCCCTGCCGGGCTGGTCATAGGCAACCATCTTGTGAGGGCATGAGGGTTAATTTGCATATTAACACTTTATTATATAGGATAGAAATATCAGGTTTCTGAATATTAATTTTGTATCCTGCAACTTTAATGAATTCACTATTAGTTCTAATAGTTTTTTGTTTTTTTTTTTTGGTGGTGGTTTCTTTAGAGTTCTCTAGATGTAGTATTATGTCATCTGCAAATAATGACAAGTTTTACTTCTTTCTTTCCTATTTCTTTTCCTTGTTCTTGTCTGATTGCTGTGGTTAGGAATAACCATACTGTGTTGAATAAGAGTGCTGAGTGTGAGCATTGTTGTCTTGTTCCTGATCTTAGAGAAAAAGCTTTCATCTTTTCACCATGGAGTATGATTTTAGCTGTGGGTTTCTCATGTATGGACTTTCTTATGTTGAGGTATGTTTCCTCTATGCCCACTTTGCTGAGAGTTTTTTAAATAAATGGATGCTAGATTTTGTCAAATGCTTTTTCTACATCTATTGATATGATAATATGATTTTTTAATCCTTCATTTTGTTTATGTGGTGTATCATGTTCATTGATTTGTGGAGATAGAACCAAACTTGCAATCTGGGAATAAATCCCACTTGAACATGCTGCATGGTATTTTTAATGTACTGCTGAATTCCGTTTGCTAATAGTTTGTTAAGGATTTTTGCATCTGTGTTCATCTGGGATATGGGTTGGTTATTTTCTACTTCTTTTCCTCCTCTTCTTCCTCCTCCTTTTCCTCCTTTTTCTTCCTCCTCTTCTTTGTCTTCTCTTCCTCCTCCACCTCCACCACCTCCTCCTCCACCTCTTCCTTCTTTGACAGGGTCTTTGGTTTTGATATGCTGTCCTCATAAAATAAGTTTAGATACTTTCCCCTCTCATCAATTTTTGGGAATAGTTTGAGAATGATAAATATCAATTCTTCTTTGAATGCTTGGTAAAATTGAGGTGTGAAGCCATGTGGCCCTAGATTTTGGTTTATTGGGAATTTTTCTTTTCTGATTCAATTTTGACTCTAGTGATCAGTCTGTTCAAATTTTATGTTTCTTCCTGATTCACTCTTGGAAGATTATATGGTTTTAAGAATTTATTCATTTCTCCTAAGTTGTCCAATTGTTGGCATATAATTGTTCATAGTATCTACATATGTATAAAAGCAAACTGTCCTCTTGGGAGTTTGCAAACTGTCCACTTGGGAGTTTGAACGACCAGGAGTTGGATCGCTTGCTATGACATGCGCTGACCACCAGGGGACTGTGTGGAATGAAGGAAGGCCCCAGCTGGCAGCTGGAAGCCACTAGGGACCCTACCCATGCACTGATTTCATGCACTGGGCCTCTAGTGTTCTTATAATCTTTTGTATTTCTGTGGTGTTGCTTGTCACTTTCCATTTTTTGTTTCTCATGTCATTTATTTAGGTCTTCTCTCTTTTTTCTTAATGAGTCTGGGTAAGTTTTATGTATTTTGTTTATCTTTTCAAAGAACCAGCTCCTAGTTTCATTGATATTTTCTATCATCCTTTTAGTCTCTAGTTTATTTATTTCTGCTCTGATCTTTATCATTTCATTCCTTGTACTCACTTAGGGCTTTGTTTGTTTTTCTTTTTCTACTTACTTTAGGTGTAAGTTCAGATTGTTTGCTTGAATTCTTTCTTGTTTCTTGAGGTAGGCCTATTGCTTTGAATTTCTGTCTTAGAACTGCTTTTGCTGTGTCCCAAGGATTTTGGATTGTTGTGTTTTCTTTCTCATTTGTGTCAAGATATTTTTTTATTTACTCCTTGATTTCTTTATTAACCTATTATTTGTTTAGTTCCATGTTGTTTAGTGTCCATGTGTTTTTTTTTCCCCAATGTTCTTCTTATGATTTATTTCTAGTTTCATACTGTTGTGATTGGAGAAGATTCTTGATATGATTTCAAGTTTTAAAAAATTTATTGAGACTTTTTTGTGACCTAGCATGGAGTCTATTCTAGAAAAATGGTCAACGAGTACTTGAAAATGAAGTATATTCTTCTGATTCAGGCTGGAATGTTCTGTATCTGTTCAGTGCATCTATTCTAATGTGTCATTTAAGACCATTGTTTCTATATTGATTTTCTGTCTGAATAATTTATCCATTAATGTCAGTGGGGTGTTAAAGTTCCCTGATGTTATTGTGTTACAGTCAACTCTACCTTTATGTTATTAATATTTGCTTTAAATATTTAGGTGGTTTTAATATTTAATGCATAGATGTTTACAAATGTTATGTTCTTTTGTTAGATTGATCCATTTATCATTATGTAATGCCCTTTATTTTCTCTTATTATAGTCTTTGTTTTAAAGTCTATTTTGTTTGACATAACTACGGCTACTGCAGTTTTCATTTTCATTTGCATGAAATACCTTTTTCCATCTCTTCACTTTTTGCCTGTATCTGTCTTTCAAACTGAATGAGTCTCTTATAGGCAGCATATGCACAGGTCTTGTTTTTGAATCCATCCAATCACCCTGTCTTTTGATTGTAATGTTTAGTCCATTTACACTTAAAGTAATTATTGATAGGTGTATACTTATTGCCATTTTATTAATTGTTTTCTGGTTGCTTTTGTAGTTCTTTTCTTACTTTCTTCTTCTCTTTTCTTTTTTGAAAATCCTCACTCAAGAATATTTTTCCATTGATTTTCAGAGAGAGGGAAAGACAGAGAAAAAATTGATGTGAGAGAAACATATTGATTGGTTACCTCCTGCACAAGCCTGACCAGATCCTGGGCCATTGAGGAGCCTGCAACTGTGGTTGCCCTTAACTGCAATTGAATCCGGGACCCTCCGTCCACAGGCTGATGCTCTATCCACTGAGCCAAACCAGCTATGGCTCTTGCTCTCTTTTCTGGTACATTGATGACTTCCTAGTGTATTGTTTGGGTTCTTTTTCTTCATTTTTAACTGTATGTATTATAGATTTTTGGTTTTGGGTGACCATAAGATTCATATATAACAAGCTATGTTTATAGCAATGTTTTTTAGGTTGATTGTTGCTTAAGCTCAAATGCATTCTAAAACTACATTTTTTACTCACTGCCATGTTTATGTATTTGACATCATATTTTACATCTTTTGTGTGTGTATCTCTTAATGTATTACAGTGTTACACATGCTTTTACCACTTTTGTATTTTAATATTCCTTCTAGCTCTATATTGGTTGATCTGCTACACTTACAACTGTTTGCCTTTATCAGTGCAAATTTTTTCTTTCCAATATTTTCTTGTTTTTAGTTTTGTTATTTTCCATTTAAAGAAGGTCCCTTAACTTTTCTTTAAATGCTTGTTGAGTGGTGAGAACTCTTTTATCATTTGATTATCTGGGAAACTCTTTATCACTACTTTAATTCTGAATGCTAACTTCTCTGGATAGAGTATACTTGGTTGTAGGTTTCTGCCTTTCATCACTTTGAATATTTTGTGCCATTACCATATCTGCTGAAAAATCAGCTGTTGGTCTTATGAAGGATCCTGTGTACATAACGAGCTGCTTTTTCTCTTGCTGCCATTAAGATTATTTAACTTTTGGCATTTTAAATGTGATGTGTCTTGATAGGGGCCTCTTTGGGTTCATTTTGTTCGGAAGTCTCTGTGCTTTCTGGAATTGGATGTCTGATTCCCTCAGCAGATTGGGGAAGTTTTCAGTCATTATCCCTTTAAGTAGGTTTTACATCCCTTTCTTTCTCTCTTCTCCTTTTGGGACCCCTATGATTCAAATGTTGGCACACATGATGTTTCCCCACAGGTCCCTTAAATTATCCTCACTTTTGAAAACATTAGTTTTTTTCTTTTTGCTGTTCTTATTGACTTTCACTACCTTGTCTTTCAGCTTGCTGACTCATTCTCCTGCCTCAACTAATCTGCTGTTGATTCCCTCCAGAGTATTTTTGTTTTCATTTCAATTATCGTATTCCTCAGTTCTGATTGGTTGTTTTACATATTTTTCTATGTCTTTGTTGACGTTCTGACTGAATTCATCGATTCTTATTGTGAGTTCATTGCGCATACTTATCACCAGTGTTTACTTTTAACTCTTTATCGGGTAAATTGCTTATGTCTGTTTTATTGACTAGTAGTATGTATGTATGTATGTATGTATGTATGTATGTATGTATTTATTTATTTATGATTCCTTATCCTTTATTTGGAATACATTTCTCTGTCTCCTCCTTATGGCTGTCTCTCTCTCTCTATGTTTGTTTCTATGAATTAGGTGAAACAGCGACCTCTCCCAGTCTTGAAAGAGAGACTTGTTTAGGAGCCTCTTCTTGTAGACTGTGTGAGCCAGGTGTCTTTAGCAGGCTGGCCAGAGCTGCAGTGGGAGTGGGCCATGGGGAGCCCTGTGGGTAAGGGGCCCTGAGCTGGAGCTGGAGTGGGAGTGGGCCATGGGGAGCCCTGGGGGTAAGGGGCCTGAGCTGGAACTGGAGTGGGAGTGGAAGTCCTGGAGACAAGCCACAGAGCTGGTGTGAACCTGGGGTCTGGGGACTGGGCCTCATGTGCACCCTGACCTCCAAGGCTGGCTGGCTGAAGCACCTGAATAATGTCCTGCCCATGAGATCAAGGGGGAGGGAGAGTGTCAATGAATTACTGGCTCTTCCTGGTGCCCCTGATACCAGAGGGGGTTCCTGCAGTTCCCCTCCCACTTGCAAATGTTCTCTGTTAGTAAATGGATTTTCCTCCCTATAGTCTAGGTGCCCTTTCAGCCACTGTTTTTTCACTTTACACAGACTGGGCGAGTCTGCACATACGACCTCAGGGACCCCTGCCCACTGCAGGTCAGTGCTGGGGTAGGGTTTCCATGGTGCCATGTCTCTGTCTCTCCCCCCTGTGTCTATGGGATTTCTCTCTTGTTGGTTGAGCAGAAGTTGTTCAGTCAGCCCTCATTTCCTCTCCAGGGGGAGCTGCTCTGTCTGCAGGTGGCAATTTAATGTGAAATGGGGGGAGGTGAGCTCAGGGCTTTCCTGCACTGTCGTCTTGGACTGGGAACCTTTGATTGATTTACTGTTTTATCTGTTTCCCATCATCTACTTCTTGTCAGTTTGTTTCTATTGCTATAGTTTGTTGTTGTTGTTTTCTTCTTATGTATTGCCTTTTAAAACTTTTGAATTAAATTATTACATAAAATATTTGAATGTTCTTCAAGTTAAAACTATTAAGTAAGATATATATTCAGAAAAGTACAGATTCCTTCAACCTATTCCCTCATGTTGCCCTGTAGACAACCACTTAAAAAATCCATCCCCTGTTTCCATAGATAGATGACTGGTAGGTAGAAAATAAATAGGCAGATGAAATGAGCAGGTTTATCTATATGTCCTTTCTCCGCCTCTATCTTATTAAACAAGACGCTGCATAAAACTCTGCTGCTCCGTGCTCACAGGCACTGGGAGGCCACCCCACAGGAGTCTCCCACGGTCCCTCCAGGGCAGAGGATCGCACGCTGGTGGCACATCAGGGAGCCACACGCTCCCCTGGGGGCCCAGCAGGGGCCCTGGTTGGTGCTCAGATCAGGTGCACACAGGGTTTCCTGTGACAGACAGTGCGTTTGCCCACAAGCTGGAGGCCTCAGAAGCGCACCTTTCCCACTAGAGTGGCAGCTCTGTCCTGATGGCCTCCGGGACCTGCTCAAGGGGAAGGTGCATCTCAAGGCAGAGTCAGCACAGCAGGCATTTTATCTGAGACACAAAAAGACTGAAGTGCGGAAGCCACCATTAGTCTCATAAAGGGGACTTCAAGAGGCACTGGGTTTAGGTACCTTCTTTTAAAAAATCAGAGAAAAAAGAGCAAAAAGCACATGGATATGGAAACAGTGAAGACATCAGATCTTTACAAGTGGCCTGCTTTTCTTTTCTTTTTAAAAAAATATTTTTTTTATTGCTTTCAGAGAGGAAGGGAGAGGGAGAGAGAGATAGAAACATCAATGATGAGAGAGAATCATTGATCAGCTGCCATCTGCACACCCTCCATTGGGGATAGAGCCAGAAACCCTGCCCTGACCCAGAGTTGTAGGGTGACGTCCTGGTTCATAGGTTGACACACAACCACTGAGCAACAGCACCTGGGCCAGCCTGCATTTCTTATACTTGTTGTCTCCTTTCCATATCGCAGGAGCAAGGGAACGTGTATGCTCGTCTTTGAGACACACCGATGTAGGAGACCACTCTGTTCAGGTCCATGGCAGGCTCTCTCCTCGCTCAGGAACCAGGCCTATTACAGGAGGGAAAACTCATGAAAAAGCAGGATGGGAACAAAGAAACCTTCCAGATGCCCACATGACAAGTTTCAGGAAAATAAGTGAAAATCATTGTTGTGTTGTGGTGAGATCCTCTCTTTTCTTTCTACTTCCTGCCTTTGAATCCATGCGAGACAGATGGTTTCACTCCATATTTGATTGCGGAACATTTTGTAAAGAAATGTGGGCAGAGGTGAGCTAATGTGCTCAGCAGACAGCGAGGGTTGAACACACAGGGACAGGGAGGGATGGAGCTAAGGTTCTGCAGTCAACACTGGAGCCTCCAGGTCCAGGGGTGGGAGGAACCAGCAGGGAGGAGCTGCTGGGGGGTCAGGAGCCAGGACCCAGCCAGAGCCCGAGGCGGCTCTCCTTGTGGAGTGAGAGCCCAGCAGGAAACCTCTTCAGGCTGCCAAGGGGCTGGACAGAAGGTTCTCTCCTGCTCATGTCGCCATGGCCACCTCAGCTCAGGAGTCCTGCAGACAGAGGGCAGTGCTGTTCCCAGGCCCCGCCAGCAGGGGCGCTGCCCTCCCAGGCCTCCTGCTGGGGCTCCCAAGTGAGAAGAAAAGCTCTGAGGCCACAGGAGCCACAGCTGCTTCAGAGCTGCCTCTCACCAGGCGGGAGGAGACCCTGCAGTGCAAGCGGCCAGAGCCACACCCAGGCTCCCCACTATCTGTCCCCTGGCTCCTCCCCTGCACCTTCTGTTCTAGGGAAATCAAATGCGTCCCTGAGAGAGGATTAGAGAGCCTTACCTGTGGGCTGAAGTCCAGAGTGTCCTGGGAAGAGAAGGAAGATGCCACTTAAAGATAGGAAGGTAAGTGTGACCCCAAACACAGGGTCCCCGCCCAGGCCACCTGAGCTTCTCCAGCAGCACCCCCACCCGCTGCCACCAGAGCAGGGACGAGAGCAGAAGCTGAGAGCAGTGGCCCCGAAGCCGTCACATCCAGTGTCATTAGTGACCGCAGGGCCTGCTCCTCCATGTGCCCCAGGATCTGCACCCAAATCCCCGTGCGTGTTAACCCCTCTCTAACCCCACAGCCATGACTCCTCATGTCTCCACCCTGAGAACCGGGAGCTGGTTATTTCTGCATTTCCAGGGAACATGAGACCGACAGGGAAAGAGTGGCTTCTACTGCGTTGCCATACCCAGAGCTCACCCAGCAAAGCCCCAGTTCTCCCCACCATCTCGGGGTCTCGGCTGCCAGAGACTCCTCACCTTTCTGAGCCCTGAAGTAGATGAGCAGCCCCGCCCCGAGGAAGAGCAGCCCCAGCACGAAGCCCCCGGCTCCACTCAGCACCTTGCTCTGTGCGGATCCAGACTGGGCCCCTGAGAGAAGAAGCTGGTTTCAGTGGGTTTTAGCCCAAACCAACTTCTCTAATGGAGACCCTGGGATTGAGAGCTTGCGGGGAGGAAGGGGGTTGGGGAGTGGGTAAGGTGACCTTGAAGAAGCAGAACAATAGCCATTTCCAGGAAAGAGACTGAGGTCACACTGAGCAGGTACAAGGCCCAGGCACTGGCCTCAGGTCCCCTCACTCCCGACCCAAGGCCACTGCTTCGGCCTCTGAGGCTGTGGAGCCCGGGGCTGGTGACCTCCAGGACTTGGCCCGGGTGACAGAGCCGCAGACGGCACAGCAGACAGGGCTCTCCCGTGGCAGGAAGGTCCCCACGCTGTGGAGGACGCGCCTCTTCCCAGATCCCAGGGGGCAGCTCAGCGCAGGCAGAAGCACCGCCCAGGCCACAGGGGATGGTGCCCAGGGCCAAGGGGCACCATGACGGGGAGAGTGTGGGAAATTCAAAGCAGGCAGGCATGGTGGCCTCCCAGGGCTATGGGTGTTCACAGAAGTGATCACAGGCCTGCCCTGGGGCCTGTGCTGAAGGAGAGACATGAGCAAAGGAAAACGGGGTGTGGGGAGAGGGGACCCTGACCCTCAGGGACAAGCAAAGGCCCCTGTGGGGGGAGGCTTCTGAGGTCAGAAGGTATCTCACTCCATTCCATGGTGACAGGGCTGGTGCTGCTGGGGTGCCGCACTTGGCAGGTGTAGACCTCCCCGCTCCGGGGAACTGTCTCCAGCATCACCAGGGTCTGGAAGGTCCAGTCCCCGTTCCGGATCAGGCCCGTGGACACCACCCCGGCCTCCTCTTCCTGGCCGTTGCGCAGCCAGCGGACCTCAATGGGGCCTGGATAGAAGCCGTTCACGGAGCAGACCAGGAGGTTGTGGTGCTGCAGGCACTGAGTCTTTGCAGGATACACGGTCACTGTGGGCTCAGCTGGGACAGAGAAGGTGGAGGGAGACGTGAGCAGGACAGGCAGGCCCTTGGTTGCTCCCTTTCGGCCTCGTCTCCTGTCCCAGGCTCCAGGCTTAGGCTTCCCCTGTCATATCCACCCTGTGTCCCCACAGGAGGTAGTGCCATGAGCCTTGACTCTCTGCCTACAGCCCAGGCCGCTGGGTTTGAGAGACATTGAGGACATTTGGGGGATTTTTCATATCTGGAAACAGTTACTCATTGTTGAATGAAGTGTTTACAAATCTTTGCAAGGCACAGAGTGTGTGAGTTCCAGTGTGATTCCTGGAGCAGGGCTGCCTGGTCACATCTAGGCTGTGCCTCTTACTGGCTGATCCTGGGGGATCCTCTCTGCTCAGCTCCTCACCTGCAAAGCGGGTGATAATGCTAACTCACCGCTTAAGGACATATGAGGATCAATGGGCCTGAAACATGTACAACAGCGGCTGGAACGTAGCGGTCACTCTATGTCAGCTGTTTATCACATATGGAGAGAGAATATAAGGAAAGCCGTGGGGAGAAACTGGGAACAGCTTGGGTAGATGGGGACTCAGGGTGTGAAGTCCTGGGAATGTGATCACACCTGAGAACACAGAGGTGGTTCCCCTGGAAGCAGGAAGGACGGTGATTCCCTAGCTCCGGGGCTGAGTCCTGAGGGAGAGGGAGGAGCAGGGCAGCATCATTATACCACTTACAGTGACACTCACTGAGCAACCCGCTTCTTCTCAAAAGAAGCCAGCCTGTTATTGGAATTCCTGTCTTTTTATAATTGTCTCTCTTTTCAATATGACATTTGAGCTCAGGGCAGAGGCTGGTACTCATTAACATATTGGCTTCCTGCCTGAGGCCAGGCCCAATAAATACAGATTTGGAGGAGGACGAGGAGGAGGAGCCGGTGGAGGGGGAGAGAGAGGAAGCGGAGCAGGAGGAGGAGGAGAAGGAGGAGGAGGAACAACGTGGGTCCTAAAAGGTCGATTTAAGATTGATGGTAAATCATTGCCAGCAACTTCTGAGTGCATTTCTTTTCCTTAAAGATGTTTAAATTCTTAACATGGAAAGTAATAAAATAGAATCAAAACACAAGCCAGGAACTGGAGAAAATGCTGCACCAATGTTAGCAAAGTGTCCCTCTTGCTGCCTGGAGAACCCGGAAAATCACTGAGAAAAAGGCCCGGACCCCAGGGATGACGGACAATAGGCCATTCCTAGAGCAGGAACAGCCATTAGCCAACACATACGTGAAAAATGTTCACGAACCTTAGAAATCAAAGAAGGATAAATTTAAAGTAAAAAACAAATTTTCACCTGAGTATTTGGCAATATTGAAAAAGATTAAAACAGAATGCAAAGTAGTTTGTCAGAACTCTAAACAGTTAACATGTAATGACTTAAATGCTGTCAGCCTGTGTAGATGTGACATCAGTGTGTTAAGTAACACAATTACAATCAGATCCTGGCTCCCCATCACCCCCTCTGTAAACACAGGGGCACTGAGGGGGGAACAAGACACTGAGACCTGAAAGGAGCTCAGAGAGGCCAGAGGTGCCTCGGAGGCCCCGCCCCTCACACCCAGCCTGACCCTCCGCCCAGGGACAGGCTTGTGCACCCAGCACCCCTATTCCAGGGCTCAGGGTCAGGGGGGGTTGGCCAAGACAGACCGACTCCCTCCTCCCACCTCCCCCACTCCCTCCCCGCTGCTCCCCAAACCCTCCCCCGACTGGACAGGACTGGGCACCCCGGAAACGCCCTACACAGGACAGGACCTCAGGGTCCCACAGCCGCCCTCAGGCCCCTCAGGGTGCTCCTCACAGCCCTGTGTGCGCATCCCTCCCTCGCCCCCCCCCACTCCCACCTCCTCTTCCACCCCCTCCCCCCCCCCCCCTCCCGCGCTCACTTTGCCAAGGCACCAGGAATCCCTCCAACACCCCGTAGTTGTGTCTGCAGTAGGTGTCCACCATGGCCCGTCTCAGCTCCAGGCTGTCCTTCAGGCTGTTCCAGTACTTGGCGATGGGCCGCCCCAGCTCGGTCACCGCGCGGAATTCCCCCACGTCGCTGTCGAAGCGCAGGTCCTCCTGCCCGTTGTGGATGTATCTCAGCAGGAACTGCACCCGCTCTGTCCCGTTGGAGAAATGACACTCCTGTTTAGCCTGCTCCAGGAAATTTGCTGCGGGGACAGGAAGGACCCATCACGCGGGTGAGAGAAGATGGCGACGCCGGCCAATGGGGGGCCCCCAGGCGGTGGGGACACAGGACCCGGCACCCCCACTGCCAGCACCCGGGGACCCTGTCATCTAGGGCTGGAGGGAGGCCGCAGGGCAGGGAGACCCCTGGGACCCTCAGCCACTGGGCACCCACTGAACTGCCCCGCGGGGCTCCGGGCTCTAGGCTGGGCCAGGACTTGTGCCATCACTGCCTCCTTCTAGATGCCTCCCTCCTGACCCCCAGCCTCTCCCTTCCCCACACCCGCCTCCTCCTGTCACCATCTGGGCAGGGACCTCGTGCCAGGCCCCAGCTGCCCCGGGACCCAGGCAGGTAACCAGGCATCGCCCTCTGCTCTGCAGCTTAGAATTCACCAAAGTGCCCATCACAACCCAACCACAGGCGTGTCCACACAGGAGGGAGATGGCAGGAAAGGGGCGCCTGGAGCAGGGACCACAGGGTCCAAGTTCCATCAGGGGCGGGGCCAGGGCCTCTGAGTGACAGGATGTGGGGGAAGGGGCACATCTCAGGTGAAGGCAATGCCACCTGCAAAGCCTGAGAGAACCCATGTGCCTCCTGGGAAACCAGAGAACAGGCTCTGAGCCCAGACAGTGGGGGGGAGGGGACAGGAGCCTGGAGGAGGCGGGTGCTGAGAGCATGGGGGTGAGTTAGGGGGGCTTCTGCTGCATGTAAGGGAAAGCACTGACAAGGTTCAGGGGTTACACCCTAATCCCAATAGGGTGCCCTCTCTTTCCTTCATTTCCAACCCAGGAAGCGCAGAGAACAGAACACACCTGTGGTGAAAGCAGGTGGTGGATGGAAGCTCTGACACCATCGCTGGTGTGGAGAGAGTCCCTGCAGAAATGGGAGGCCCTGACTGAGGACAGGGGGCTCCCCACGATGCACGACTCATGGAGGGGAGACGTGGAAGGTCAGCAGAGATGTGGCCACAACTCATGACGTTTTGACTAACATCGCAGAAGGGAAAGTAAAAAGGAAGGTTTTAAACTTCAAGTGATTGAGTGGGTTCAACGAGAAAGTGGTGACTTTGTGTAACTGTCTAGCTTTTTTCTTAAACCGTGAAGAGCTGCATTGGAAGGTGCGTGTGTATAAAGTGTGAGTCTAGAATTTTCAGAAACAGCCGGTGTCCAGCTGTGTTCTCACCCTCACACTATTGACGTTCGGACCAGATGACTCTGTGAGGTTGGGGTGGGTGTTGTGTACACAGTGGGCTGCACACGGCATCCCCACCAGTTGTCAGAGACACCCCCGTGTGACAGCAGACATGGCTTCACATATTGCAGACGTCCCAGGGGTGGGAAGGAGGGGAAGGGGTGGTGAACCGTCTGAAAAATCTGGGGTGAAAAAGCCACTGTTGATTATGCAGCAGCTGAGAGTGACAATAAAAATTTAGCCAATATTGTGTCTGTGGAAAGGCTTGGTCTATATGACATTTATGTTCTTTAGGAATCTGGTTCCAGTGCAGACTATTTTTCCAGGAAAATAAACTTGTTCAGGACCAAGATCTACCTGTTTCTTTGCCTTGTTAACCAGTCACCAGGTCATCATTTATCCTCCACATCGTCTTCTTTCATAATCTCCCGGCCACTGGCCCACTGCTTGTCCACAGGAGCAGCTACAGCCACGGCCATTTGATTCCTGTTCAAAGTCCCAACTAATTCACTTTCTACCTGCCTCCTGCTCCCAGTAACACCAGGAGGCATCAGGTTACCAGCCTTGGCCGGATGTGGACTCTCATTTCCACAGGCGGGTCCCTCAGGAGGGGAGCAGCTGAGATGACCCCTCACAGAGACAGATTACAAACAGGAGCAGGTCCCAGCTTTAGGTGGAGGCCTTCACGTAGAAGTGATGGCAGAGGGGAGGGCACTCTGGTCAGACCAGGTCTGTCTTACTTTTCACAGATTCTCCAGCACCTTCCTGACACATGAGAAGCTGGAAATAAACATGTGTGAGCTGCTGCTCACTGTCGCCTGTGTGCTCAGCACTGTCAGGCCAGGCTCATGGGCCCAACTGAAAGATAAAGCAAACAAATACATACGATTCCCAGTTACATTGGAATTTCAGAAAAATAATTGTTGTTTCTCTGAAATTCAGCTTAAGTCGGGCATCCTGTATTTCCTTTGGCAACACAAGCCCCCCCCGCTGATGGAATCTGAGGCGGAGGAGGGCACTTAAACTTCCTTGTGTTCCTCACGTGCCCACGACAGTCTGCACACAGTGTGAGCCCATATGGAACTTTTCAAGGTGTAAATGCAAAATGGATGTAAATTCCTCCTGTGTATTGGAACTGGCAGCCCTTGCACCTGCTGCCCCCAACCCTGAGACACACGCTGGCCCATGGGAACATCAGAAATCTCAGCAGCAAGTCAGACCCAGCCAAGCCCCTGTTCACAGTGGGGGTGGAAGCCCAGGCTCTAGAATGAGGAACCTAAATTAGAACATGAGCTCCCACTGGGTCAGACTGTAACGCCCATGGGCCTTGTTCTTTATCTCTAAAATAGATTTACTGATACTGTATTCCTCACAGGATATTGTTAAGTGTGGAATTAAATAGTGATTCTTCCTATTGCTGATCATATAAGCAATCAATAAATAACTTTCTATTTTAATTCTTATAACCCCTAAAAATGCAGGGTCATGAGATCTTTCTACTCCTTAACTTTCTAGAGAAAATAATGTCTTTATCAACATATGGCAACTGTCTTTCATCAGTTTTATCACTAAATGTCATTTGGACACAAGGACAGACACATTGGTGTCTGTATAATAACAGGATATACATGCACCTAATATGAAAGGACTATGCTGACGTAGAAGAGAGGGACTTTCTAGATACTGAGACCTAGACTATGTCACCTGGCTCTACAACTAACCTTGTGAGTCTGGGTAAGTTGCTTAAACTCTCTGAATCAGATTCCATGGGTGATTACATCTGTAATTGCTGCAGGTGAGACAGGATGGTTATGAGAGTCACACACTCAAATGCAGGCCTGGTGCACAGTAACTGCCCATGTGACGCTGCTCCAGGCCGCAGGGACCAGATTTGTCTTGTCGATGCCTCCACCCTCCTCCCCAGGTGGTGACTGTCTGCTCTGGTCACTAATAAACGGTGGCTGTGGAATTGGTGGCTTTCATAACCAGTCACCTCTGCCTTCAAGGTCACTCCATGGCTCCTCGCTGATCACTGAGCATCTCTGCTTCTCACGTCCCCCAGCTTCTCTTCAGGCTCCTTTGTTCTTATGCTTTAGGTCCCCTGACTCCCTGAGCCCAGCGCACAGTCTCCCTGAGGTCGCTGCTCAGAGGCACCTGTAATCGTCCGTCACATCTTCAGCTCCCGTCCTCTCTTCAACGGTCCAATCAGTCTCTGTCTCATATACTCCACTGTCTGTGAATGTCATGTCCACCAAACCCAGTGGTCACTACTCTGCATGTCCTCACTTCCCTGCCTCCTAGTGGTTCTCACCACACCTGGCCACTCCCTCCTGGAAAAATCTACTTCCCCTCACTGCCCTGCATCACCTTCTCTTGGTTTTCCTCAACACACTGCACCCCTTCTCAGTCTCCTCTGCTCTCATTGGCCCTTGGTCCTCTGGGCTCAACCCTTAATTTCTTCTTGTTCTCTCTCTCTCTCTCTCTCTCTCTCTCTCTCTCTCTCTCCCCTTCTCTCTCCTTCACTTCCCTGGAGTTTAACACAGCACATCTGTCAATGACACCAACACAAACACCCCTGCCCTGACCGGCCATGAAATCCAGGCTCCTGTGTTCAACTGACCTCTTGACAGCTCCACGTAAATGTTAAAATCATTTGAAACTTACACAAAACCTTTATTCCTAACCACCCCCTTCAAATTACTTCTTACACAGTCTTTCCTTTCTCAATACACAGCTCCACCAAGTTTATTCAAATTATTGAGGATAAATCCTTAGGGATTTTGACTCCTCCCCCATTTCATCCAGAACAAGTCGTGGAAATATCTCCCCCAGATCTGCTCACTTCCCCTTTCCCGCTGCCTTTGCCGCACACACTAACTGACGCCCAAGCCCGTCACCTGGGTGCTCCTCAAGGGCCCCTGACTCATCTTGTGAACCCTGCAATCCAGTCCCCCCTGGTAGCTGGGATTATTGTTTTTAATAAATATATTGGACTCCCCTGTAACCCTCAGCAGTTCACATGTCTCTTCAGATAAAATTCAAACTTCTTACCCGCCCGTCAGGGCCCAATATGATTTGTCTCCCGTCTTCCCCAGCCTCTTCCTATGTCAATGTCACTCCCCAGCTTGCTCGCCTGCTGCAGCCTCGCTAACCTTCTTCCTGCCCCTTCAACACGGCGAACACGTTCCCACACTGTGGCCTCTCCCTCTTCCTCTCCCTGGGACACTTGTCCCCTAGATCTTCTCATGGTGGCTTCTCTCATCATCCAGGTCTCAAGTGTCACTTCCTCAGGGAGAGCTCCCTTAGCACTTGAACTGATGTCAGGTGAATCCATGCTCTCTGTCCCATAACCCTGGGGTATTTTTTTAAAGCAATTATTTTTATGAATTTTTTCTTTCTTAAGGGGCTCAGGAAGAAAGGAAAGGAGATGGTGCTGAGTCCCATTGGTACATCTCACATAGTAGGGAGAGGCACCAACATCACAGATTCTGCTGAGGACAGAACACAGGGTCCTCAAAGAGAGACCCTCTAATTCCTTTTTACTCCCCATAAAATGCCAGAGAAACTTTCCTTTGGGGATAACTCAATACAATAAATGGAGCACTGGGTGGGAATCAGTCTGAGATCATTATTTCTCAATCCTCTCTAGACTCTGATGAAAGGGGACAGGAGACTGGGGAGATTTGACTGGAGGCGAGGTGAGAAGAAACGGCTGAGATACATGGAGCCCCTTGTACATCTTGTAGTGACCAACACCAGCCCCTTTTGTGGTAGAAAGAATCGGGATCCATGTGATAAAGGCAGGTGGCCACTGAAGAAAATGCCACCATTTTCTAAGGGACATGGCCTGGACACAGTGACAAAGCTAATTCCCTTTCTTCCTCCCCCCACAACAGCTCACCCCCAAGGTGCACTTACGTGGTGTGTCCCTGGCCTGAGCCAGGGGAGGGCTCAGTGCCATCAGCATCACCATCAGAGCGGCCATCCAGGAGCCTCCGGGGAACCGCAGACACACCATGCTGGAGCTCAGAGAGGACAGGGGCAGGGAGCAGGGGGGTCTCACTCAGTGAGGGCTGTGACCCTTCTCCACCCACATCCCCCAAAACACCAACTGAGGAACTCATTTCTTTGTTCCTGGATTGGGTCATCTCAGTACTGAGAACCAACCAGCATCAGAGATGAACAGCATCATCAGTTGCTGGTCAGAGATTCAGTAGGAAGTTCCTCTTCTGAAACTTAGAATTTCCTCCATTAAAAAATTGCTTTGATTTAGTGCTTTGAAGATTTGGTCTGGTTGTGTCAGAAACACTGTGTTGGGCCCTATTGTGAGGCAGCTCTGCGCTGTCAGTGATGAGCACACAAGTTGGAGCCTTTGGGAGCATTGGTCTCTCTCACTGCAGACAGAGCTGTTTTGCAAATGGATGAGTGTGTGTGCTGGGAGCTGAGAGGATGAGGGAGGTGATTGCAAGTTAGGAGGCCTTCAATTTTGTTCATTTTAAAAAATCGTTATTGTTGAAAGTATTACATATGTCTCCTTTTTCCCCATTGACCTCTTCTAGCCCTCCCCCGCCCTCACCCCCACCGCATGCCTTCAGCACTCTATTGTCTGTGTCCCTGGGTTATGCATACAGGCGTACAAGTTCTTTGGTTGATCTCTTCCCACCCACCCACCGTCCCCTACCTTCCCTCTGTGCTTCTATGTCTCTGGATCTATTTTGTTCATCAGTTTATTTTGTTCATCAGATTCCACATATGAGTGAGATTATGTGGGTCTCACTGACGAGCAGGAGTGGCTTGTCTTTCTCTGAGGGGCTTATTTCGCTGTTGTCCCTGAACTTAGTGTTGCAGATTAGGGGAAATAACTTAGCCTTTCACAGTTAAAACCACTGTGATCTTTCAGGTGTTTCAATACTGGGAAAGGCTGTGATTCAGGGGACACCTCAAGGAGCAGCTTCCCCTAGTAACTGATGACATGACAGGCTTGTAGCTGCTGATTGGAGAGTATAACTGGTGACTCTTTACAGAGGGGATGTCACTGAAGGAAAATGAAACTTATTCAATAATTTATCCCGTGTGAAAGGTGTTTCAGGTTTCTCTCCTGGTGCTGTCACTGAGCTCAGGGCCCCTCGGGAACACACTGGAGAAAGGGGCCAGAGGAGGCGATCTGTGTGGGATGGAGGGAACGTGCCTTTGGACAGCACTTACCCCACCAGCGTGATCAGGCCAACTGTCCAAACCAAAGTGCTCAAGGGGCTGGGAGACTGAGAAGGACTCAAAGCCAGCCTGTGGCCCAGCAGCTCTGCGTTAGAACAGCTAGTGTTTTATGTGAAAAGCATTCAGTTATTTCCTCCTGGTCCCCATTAGGATTTTCTCACTTTCTTGGGGGCATGTCCTCTTATTCAGTCAACTGCTCTTGCTTTATTCTAGGAAAAGATAGAAGAAGGCTTTGCTAATGAAATTATTACAGAGTGCTCAGGAAATGGAAGTTAATGGGAAACTAGGAAGTACATCCTTTGATGTCATCATGTGATTTAGAACATCTAGTTCTACGTTACATAATCAGCACATGTTATACTAACATACATGTACCTCTCAGATACTCAGTGGACTTGAAAGGACAGCTGTCCATTGAAGTTCCCATTAATTCTCACGCCCCAGCTCTGACGCGCAGTCCTCCATGTGCCTGCATGTGTCTAGTGACAGGATACCGACCATGCTGCAGCGAAATGACTGCAATTGAGGGGTGAAATGGAGGAAGATGGTCAAAAGGCACAAACTTCCAGCTAAGGAATACACAAGTCACCAGGATGCAATGCACAGCTACGAGGGCAGATCTTACAGCAGTGGTTCCCACCCTTTTTGGCCAGGCCCCACCTAAGCATCTCTAAACCCTGGTGCCGCCTCCCTCATGACAGAGGATTCCTATTGTTCAAAACGTGAGCGCCTATTCACGTGGAGGAGCCTAAAGGCCGTTAACTTGGTCTAAACAAGCTTCCAAAGAACATGGCATCCATGAAAGAGAAAAATAAAAGCATGAAAGCACAGTTGAAGTACTGAGGGAAAAGTCACTAAGAAATTGTTTTAAAAAATAATATGAAGTGATATGAAAAAATAGCAAGTAAAGTTTCAAAACATAATACTTGTAGACAACTGAAATGCATAAATATGTCACAATATACATTTATATACTGTACATGAAGCCCCTGGAACCATGAAAATAAAAAAATTAGCTGTTAATAACTCATTCTCAAATGTCTGCCCTTAAAAATCAAATTTCTCCCCTGTGTGGCATGTGCCCCACGTTGGAACCACTGTCTTAAATGTTCTCATCACTAGAGTTTAGTAACTATGTGTGGTGTAGATGTTCCCTAGACTTACTGTGGTGTTCATTTCCAATATATACAAACTAGAGTCCCAGTGCACAAAATTCATGCAGCGGGGAGGGTATTCAGTCAGCCCAGCCTGCACCCTCTCCAATCTGGGATCCCTTGGGGGATGTCTGACTGCCAATTTAGGCCCAATTCCAGGGATCGGGCCTAAGCCGACTGTCAGACATCCCTCTCACAATCTGGGACTACCTGCTCCTAACCGCTTGCCTGCCTGCCTACCTGATCGCCCCTAACTGCCCCCCCGCCCCACCAACCTGATCACCCCTAACCACCACTGCCTGCTGGCCTGATCTCTCCTAACTGCCCTCCTGCTGGCCAGGTCACCCCCAATTGCCCTCCCAGCCGGCCTGGTGGCCCGTAACTGCCCCCTCACTGGCTTGTTGGCACTACGCAGCCTGCTGGTCAGTCCTTTGGTAGTCCCTCACTAACCCCCCTGTCGGCCTGGTCACTGCATGCAACCTGATGGTCAGTCCTTTGGTTGTCCCTCATTAACCCCCTGGTGGTCTTGTCGCCCAATACAGCCTGCTTGTTCAGTCATTTGGTTGTCCCTCACTAACCCCCCTGACAGCCTGATCGCCCCATGCGCTGCTGTGTGGTTCTTACTGTTACTGTTCAGTTGTCCATCTGGTCGTGAGGGCCCTGGCTTTTTATATATATATTAGGATATCCAATCTTTATGTGACACTAATATAATGCCATATGTCAATTATACCTCAATATACAAAGTGAGTAAAATTTATTGAGTGATTTTGAGCATTTTACTCTGTACCAGGATATGCAGGGGCTTTCTTTGCATCAGATTTTTGTTTAATTCTCACATCATCTCGGTGAGCTAAGTGCCCTTCGTCCCGACAGTTGGAGAGAATAGAGTGATGGCGGTTGAGGGACCTTTGCAAGGACACAGGCAGTAAAGGCGCCCTCCAGGCTGAGCCCAGCGATGTGGTTCAGACCCACACGCTCAGCCACTGCACCCACCACCTCGCATTCACCTTCTGAAGGGATGTTCCTCCAGGGAAAGCACTCCCCTCCCTCCCTCACAGATGTGCACGCCCACACGCTACTCCTCTCAGTGAGTGACCCATTGCCCATAAACTGAGGCGGCTGCAGCGGAGCAATTCCAGTTCCTGGGCAAGATGCCCGCCTCACCATTGTCCCCTTCTCTGGAAATGACAAGGTTTGTGTTTATCTTATGTAATGACACCCAGAGCTCCCGCACACACCTTCCCCTTCTTAGAGACAACAGTGCCCCCAATTCCTAAACCCAACCTACTGTTCTCATCAGGATTTCAGGCTTTTCAGCATATTAAGTGCAAATTAGACCACCTGAAATCAGACCAGAAAGTGTGTCTCACTTACTTTGGGAAAATATGTTTCTGTTCATGTGGAAAAGTCAGAATTTCTTGGCGAGGTTGGGAAGAAATTGCTCTTGTTCCTGGATTTGAGAACAAACTCTCTCCCTCGACCCCAGTGGTAATTCAGTACTGTGGGCAGCTGTACAGAGGCAACTAGGAGAATATCACTTTTAATTTAGCAAACAGACAATCATAACTTACTCAAAATTCCATAATCGTGATGTGTGACAATGTGGGGAAGCCTAGCTAAGGTCCACCTTAGATTTGGATTAAAAAGAATGGCAAACAAAGCAATTCTATATGAAGAATACACTGAGATATAGTCAAAGAGAACACTATCAAATGTGTTTATACAAATTTGACATAAAATTTACAAATCACAGCAATTTATTTTTAAAAAGAACTGACAGCCCTGCTGGTGTGGCTCAATGGTTGAACATCATACTGTGCACTGAAAGGTGGCCGGTTTGATTCCTTTGCAGGGCACATGCCAAGGTTTCGGGTTCAGTCCCTGGTCCAGTGTGTACAGGAGGCAACAGATAATGTTTCTCTCCCATATTGGGATTTCTCCCTCTCTCTCTCCCTGTCCCTTCCTCTCTCTAAAATCAATTTAAAAAAAGAATGTATCAACAATTCTGACTTAAATTCTGTATGCTGTACACAGTTATGTGCGACAAAACCTGATCCTTTTAATATCCTCTACCTCACACCCTTCTTCAGAGCTGATTCAATAGAAGGAGAGTTCAGGTAAAGCAGCGTAGCAGCTGCCCCCACATGGTGCATGTGGCCCCAGGCCAGACCACCCATTGAGCTGGAAGGGAGGCAGCCCTGCTCTGCTCTGCAGGAAACTTGGGGTCTGTCCTGAGGAAGAGGCCGTTGACTTGGTTTCTGGGGAAAAGTGATTGTCAGTTCAGAAGTTGTACAGTCTCTAGTCTTCATGCTTGGGGCCACAGCTTTGTGTTTAAGGAAAACAAATCACAACATCTTGGGAAGAAATCAGTAAAATCAGAAGCACAGATTTAAAAAATTTTTTTTTATTGATTTCAGAGAGGACGGGAAACATCAATGATGAGAGAGAATCATGGATCGGCTGCCTCCTGCATGCCTCCGCATCCGGGCATGTGCCCTGAGCAGGAACTGAACTGTGACCTCCTTATTCATAGGTCGATGCTCAACTACTGAGCCACACTGGCTGGGCCAGAAACACAGATTTTTGTGGAACAACAGGCATCTTGCCATTCGCAGCATCACACACGGTCTTGAGTCCTACCCATGTCACACCATGGACTCACGTGTGCTGAGCCTGAAAGGTTGCAATACACCTGGGAAACGGGCTTTTCGTGACCAGCAAGCCACAGGCAGCATGGAGTGTCTGCCTCTTGTCCGAGTCGTCTCAGAACATTCTCATCATTTCCAGAAAGCTCCCATCACTAATTTGGAATTTAAAGTGAGAAGCAGGTTATCGGTCCCTATAGTTAAGGGGGAAATGGGTAGACAGGGCCAAGGTCTTCTTACCACTGAAGACATGTATCCGTGAGGGAAGGCCGTGCCACGGACAGGCCACACTAGTTCTCAGCACGGCCGGCAGCCCTGCCTGGTGAGATGCAGCGATGTCCTCCCGTAGGGACGTTGGATGGACCCGTCTTTCCACGAAGCCGGTTGGCAGAGCTTCCTCAGCTTCTGAAGTCCATTCCCTGACCTCACTGATCTGCGCTTCATAACCCTCAGCCCAGCGTGTGCTTTAGATCCAGAGTGTGTGCAGGGAGGGCCCAGGGAGAGCAGCAGAGGGAGCGCTCATAGGCCGCCCACTGGTGCTGTCAGCAGGGGGAGTTTCATTTTTCCTTCTCTCTGACCCAGGCCTGTGTTAATTGGGTTGTGGAGAAGAATCCAATACAAATACTGGCCAGATTATTTTTCAAAATTCTACTTTGTGTTCCACTAGCCACTGCCCAGTCATTCCAGGTCTGTGCCCGGAATGTTGTTTCTTTTATTCAAAACTAGAGGCCGGGTGCACGAAATTTGTGCACTCAGGAGGGGTGTCGTTCCTCAGCCCAACCTGCACCCTCTCGCAGTTTGGGAGCCCTCTGGGAATATCCAACTGACCGCTTAGGCCAGCTCCCCGCAGGGAGCGTCTGCCCCCTGGTGGTCAGTGTGCATCATATTGTCCAGTCATTCTGCTGTTCAGTCAATTTACATATTTCCCTTTTATTATGTAGGATAAATAATAAAATATTTGCCAGTGATTTTGGGATAGTCCATCCTTATAGAGAAGTAAGTTTCTACTCAGAAAGAGTAAACTAATACTCCCTGTCCTGGGGGTGAATGCGCTCCCCTCACAGCCTGGCCTTTCTTCCTCCAGGTGACGGGAGCAATGCACCACTCTGCAGCACAACGTGGAGACCATTCACTAATCACTGCAGGATCTCTATTTGGCTACACAGGTTACACAAGCAAGACAAAGGAGCAAAACAGGGTTCTGTTACACATCCATCTGGACACACTTGGAGCCCTAAGATACCCTGTCAGTCTCATAGTCCCGAATTTGGGACCTGACCTTAAAGAAAAAACTTTCAGGGGATCTGGTCAGTAGTTATAATAAGAGCAAAGGGGACAGTTGACAAGAAATTATCTATGTCCTCACCAGTTTGTCTCAGTGAATACAGCGTTGGCCTGTGGACCCAAGAGTCCCAGGTTTGATTCTGGTCAAGGGCAAGTACCTGGGTTGCAGGCTTCTCCCAGGCCCGAGACCAGGTCATGGCTTGTGAAAGAGGCAACCAATCGATGTGTTTCTCTCACATCAATATTTCTCTCTGTCGTTCCCTCTCTCTTCCACTCTCTCTAAAAGTCAATAGAAAAATATCCTGTGATAAGGATTAAACAAAATAATAATAAAATAAAATAAGGATAAGAGACCCTTTTTAAAAAATGATCTAAAGTTATCTAATGGCTACACCATTAATCAGGGGAAATGATTTGTAATAACCACAGCAGGAGGGCACATGAGGACACAGAATGTGAGGCGGCTCCAGGAGTGCGCACCCCATGGCCTTTCCCATTTCTAAGCTTTGAAATCGCAGACGTGTGACAGGTCAGTCCCACAGGCACTGGGCCCGCCGCGAGGGAGTGCACAGCAGTGTGTTCAGTTTCTCCCTGAATAGAGTGAACACTAAGTTCTTCTGTCAGCATCCCCTCAGCTACTGCTGATCTCATTGCAGTATCATTCCCCTTGACCAGGGGTCCTCAAACTTTTTAAACAGGGGGCCAGTTCACTGTCCCTCAGACCATTGGAGGGCCGGACTATAGTTAAAAAAAAAACTATGAACAAATTCCTATGCACACTGCACATATCTTATTTTGAAGTAAAAAAACAAAACGGGAACAAATACAATATTTGTATTTGCATGTGGCCCGCGGGCCATTGTTTGAGGACCCCTGCCCTTGACCATCATCTCTCTGCCTATAGTTTTCCATCTTGAGGTGGCCAATATGGGATGTGGAATTTTTATACAAGTTGTAAGTGTTTGGCATGGTACTTTGGGTTCACTCTGGCTTCACAGGAGCCAATGTTAAAACTGCTTCCCTGTCAATCCTGGCCAGGTAGCTCGCTTGTCTATTGAATTCTCCAGACTCCTCAGGCCAAGAGCATGAAATAACCCACAGTTTAGGAGAATTAAGCGAGACTGAGGAGATGGATCTCATGCAAATAAATTCTAAGTAAAATCTAAAGCTGTCACATTTCCCTGCGTATGTGTGTCAGTTTCTACTAAACTAGTTTGATTCTGAAATAAATTCTGATAATACTTCATTAAAAAGAAATCAACAATATGTTGTACGTGCATTTTTAAAAAACTAAATGTGATACAAAGCAAAACCATTCAATAAAAGATATGATTTTAAAACATAACTCCTATTGGGTTCCATGCCCAAGGTTACTTTATTAACTAAAGACACTATAAAGAAAGAAAATTCATATGTAATACCCTTTGTAATACTTTAAGTAATAAAACAATTTAAAACAACAACAAAAAAGCCAACAAAAAACAAACAAACAAACAAAAAAGAAAATTACTGGCCAATATCCCTGATGAACACAGGGGCTAAAATCCTCAACAAAATATTAGTAAATCAGTTCTAGCAATATATTAAAAAGGTCATATACCATGATCAACTGGGATTTATTCCGGGGATGCAAGTCTGGCACAATATTTGCAAATCAGTAAATGTGGTATATTACATAAACAAATTGAAAGATAAAAACCACATGATCATATCAATTGATGCAGAAGAAACAGTTGACAAAATTCAGTACCCTTTTTTGATAAAAACTCTCAGTCAAGTGGGAATAGAGGAATCATACCTCAATATAATAAAGTCCATATATGACAAACCTACAGCCAACATCGTAGTCAATGGGCAAAAGCTAAAAGTGATTCCCTTGAGAACAGGAACAAGACAAGGATGTCCACTTTCACAATTCTTATTTAACACTAGAGGCCCAGTGCATGGATTCGTGCACTGGTAGGGTCCCTCAGCCTGGCCTGCAGGGATCCAGCTGAAGCTGGCTCTCCAACATCTCCCAAGGGGTCCTGGATTGCAAGAGGGTGCAGGCCTGGCCGAGGGATCCCATTGGTGCACAAATCTGTGTACTGGGTCTCTAGTATATATATACATATATATATATATTTGAAAAATATGCTAATTAACCTGGACGCCGTAATGGGTCGACCAGACAGGAGGTTGCGCACGCAGCATTGGGGGCGAAGCGGCAAGGGCCTCTGTAGGCCTGCACTGGGGGAGGGCCTGATCAGCAGTGGCTGCCACTGCTTCAAGGGAGGGAGAGGGAGGCAGGGCCGGATCGGCAGGCTGCAGGGCCTGGGGAGTGAGGCAGGGTGGGACCAGCAGGCTGCAGGGTCCAAAGATCCAGGGAGCAAGCCAGGGCAGGACCAGTAGACTGCTGGGTCCAGGGGTCCAAGGAGCAAGGCAGGGTGGGACCAGCAGACTGTGGGGTCCAAAGGTCCAGGGAGAGAGGCAGAGCCGGACCGGCAGGCTGTGGGTCCAGGGATCCAAGGAGCGAGGCAGGGCGGGACCAGCAGGCTTCGGGGCCAGAGAGGGAGGCAGGGCAGGACCAGCAGGCTGCGGGGCCCAGAGAGGGAGGCAGGGCAGGACCAGCAGGCTGTGGGGCCCAGAGAGGGAGGCAGGGCGGGACCAGCAGGCTGCGGGGCCTGGGAGCAAGGCAGAGCCAGATGGGCAGCGGCTGCAGGGGCTACTGCTCTGAGGGCCCAGGTCAGGGCTCATGCAGGAGGCAACCAATCGATGTGTCCCTATCACATTGATGTTTCTCTCTCTCTTTCCCTCTCTCTTCCACGTTCCCTAAAAATCAATGGGAAAATATCCCTAGGTGACTTGAGGGTGGGCGACGCCACGTGATTTCCAATCGCGGACTGGACTCCTAGTATTCATATAAGATCTTTGGTTAATCTCTTCCCGTCCTCCCCGTTCCCCCCTTCCCTCTGAGAGTCATCAGTCTTTCCATGTTTCCATGCCTGTGGTTGCCGCTCCTGCATTGAGCGTCTGCCCCCTGGTAGTCAGTGCACATCATAGCTACTGGACGGTCGGCCGAGTGCTTAGGCTTATATATATAGCTAGTACTGGAAGTCCTAGTTGTAGGATCGGACAAGAAGAGATATAAGGCATCCAAATTGGAAAGGAGGAAGTAAAACTGTCATTATTCACAGATGACATGACATTGTTAAATTCCCAATTGATACAGTATATGAACCTTGATTACATTTTTAAATATCTAGAAGGGAGTGGGAAAAGCAAAACAAAAGCAATACACATTTCTAATCTGTTTTAGTATATGTGGTAGTCTTTTTCCTTCAATTGAATAACATGTGTTTAATGTCATATTTATAATTTTAATAATTAAAGCCATAGAATTAAATATAATAAATTGTATAGTCTTTTATCATAGTGGATAAAATCAATTAAATAAAAAGGGAGAGAAATTCAATAAAAATGAGAGCCTTGAAAAATAGAGTAAAAAAGATAAATATTGTGCATGGCAAAAAATGCAGATGGATTAATAATTTAGCCATGTATGCAATACAAATGCAATAAAATGGGACCTTTTAAAAAACTATAAGAATATAAAAAGGAAGCATAAAGAAATACAAAAGCAGTAAAATATCAAATGTATCCAAAACAATAAATGTGACATAAACTACAACGTATGTTAACAACCGATAATATCCTCATAAAAATTTTGCTATAGAAGTCATGAAAATTAATGATTTAAACAAAATTCTGTCAAAATATATGAAAAACCCTGAGATGTTTGGGAATACTTGGTTGATAGATTGAGGCTTACTTTTAATTCTTCACTGAAATTTTCTGTATGTTCTCAGCTTTCTGTCATGAACAGATAAATTGGCAAAAATGTTAATATTTTCTTTTTAGTTAAAATAAATGCAAGTAACTATACACAACAAACTGCAGCCAGAAACTTTTAAGATCATAGATTTCTAAGGTAGGTCAAAAGAACAAGAAAAAAAAGGTTTTTTGTTTTGGTGGGTTTTTTTTTTTAACAATTTTATTTATTTTATTTTTTTAGTATATTTTATTGCTTTTTTACAGAGAGGAAGGGAGAGGGATAGTTAGAAACATCAATGGGAGAGAAACATCAATCAGCTGCCTCCTGCACACCCCCTACTGGGGATGTGCCCGCAACCAAGGTACATGCCCTTGACCAGAATCGAACCTGGGACCCTTCAGTCCGCAGGCCAACACTCTATCCACTGAGCCAAATCAGTTAGGGCAAAAAAAAGTTTTTAAAATTGCATGATTGTAAATAATTTGAATGTAAATTATAATGTATTTATGACATATTATTCTTTATAGGCAGAGACAAAATTTTCCCAAGTTTTCATAAAATACTATATTAAATATATATTAAACCACAGTAAAATCTTCAGTACATTACAAAATGCCTACATGTTCTTTGAGCATGGTTTTTATTTTTTTTTTAATAGTAATTCTTTATTATTGAAAGTATTACATATGTCCCCTTTTTCCGTCCATTGACCTCCTCCAGCCTACTGCCCCTCCCCCCCATGCCCCAGGCCCTCACCACCCCATTGTCTGTGTCCATGGAAAATGCATATACACATACAAGATCCTTGGTTGACTACCTTCCACCCACCCACCCTCCCCCACCTTCCCTCTGAGATTCCCCACTCTGTTCCATGCTTCCATGTCTCAGGATCCACTCCATTCATCAGTCTATCCAAGGAATACTTAATAGGAAATATTTCAAACAATATGAAGAAATTCCACTTTATTAAACAAAAATATGTATAATTCTGAAGAAGGAAATGGAAACAGGAACTCTCAGGCAAACCTTTCGCAAATAAATCTGTCAATATGCATCTAAAAATTTTTAAAATACTTTTATTCAAGATGGTGCCCAGGAATCACACACTGGACTTTCCCTCCTTCTAAGATTTAAGTTTAATGCCAAGAATCCATGTAAAGGGAGATTTAATAAAGACATGTAAAGAAAGTGTATCACCTGTGGTGTGGTTGGGGGAGGGTGGCTGCAGGGCTCATCATCCATGAAAATTTCAAAAGTTTTTAAAAAGCAAGGATGCAAGGAAGCTCTCGGATTTTAGATGCACAGCCCAGGTGACGGTACTGAAGGCGGAAATGGAGGCTCAGACACAGAGCTGGGTGTTGGCTGAACACATGTCTGTTCAGCAGCCGTGAACGCCCTGCTCTCACTGCTCCAGGCAATGACCATTGGTGTCAAAGGGAGGGGGAGGCTGGAGAGAGGCAGCAACCGGGCGTTTATCCCCAGGTGTGTGTAAATAAATGTATAAATAGAAACTCACAAAACAGCAATGAATGAAAAGCAGCTCTTTTGAGGTACTATTAACATAGCATTCATTGTGTTAGTTTCAGGCACAACAGAATGATTTGATATGTGTATGCACCGCGGCATCATCACCACAGTAAGTCTAGTTACCATTCGTCCCCATACATCATTATAATTTTTTTCTTATGATGAGGACTTTTACCATGTACTCTCTTAGCAACTTTCAACTATGCAACATAGTACTATTAGCTATAGTCACCAGGCTGTACACTGTTCCCATGACTTATTTTATAACAGGAAGTTGGTACCTTTTGATTACCTTCACCCATTTTCACCATCCACACCTGCCAACCACCGACCTGTTCTCTGTATCTATTAGCTTTATTTAGTTACTTTCCACATATAAGTGGATCATTTGTTTTTTTGTCTTTCCCTGTCTGACTCATTTCACTTAGTATAGTGGCCTCAAGGTCCATCCATGTTGTCATAAATGGTAAGATTTCATTATTTCTTTTTCTTGCCTAATTGCTCTGGCTAGGATTTGCATTACTGTGTTGAATAAAAGTAGAGAGTGGACATCCTTTTTTTGGTTCCTGATCTTGGAGGAAAACTTTCAGCTTTTCACATTGAGAAGATATTACTGTGGGCGTGTCCTATGTGGCTCTATTTTGTTGCGTCAGTTCCCTCTGTGTCCACTTTGTTGAGAGTTTTTATCAAATACGGATGCTGAATTTTGTCAATGCTTTTCTGCATCTATTGAATTGATCACATGGTCTCTGCCCTTCATTTTGTTAATGTGGTGTGTCACACTGATTGATTTGTGGATGTTGAATCTCCTTGCATCCCTGCAATGAATCCCATTTGATCATGGTGTGCGATCCTTTTACTGTATTGTTGCATTTGGTTTGCCACTTTGTTGAGGATTTCTGCATCTATGTTCGCTAGAAATATTGGCCTCTAATTTTCTTTTCTGTGGTGTGCTTAGCTGGTTTTGGTATCAGGTTAACACTGGCCTCATAAAATGAATTTAGAAATATTTTTTCTTCTCTACTTTTTGGAAGAGTTTGAAAAGAACTGGCATTAATTCTTCTTTGAATGTTTGGAAGAACTTGCCAATGAAGCCGTCTGATCCTGAACTTTTGTTGGGTTTTGGTTTGGTTTGTTTTTTATTATAGATTCAATCTCCTCACTAGTAATCAGTCTTTCCAGATTTTCTATTTCCTCATGATTCAGTCATGGAATGTTGTATATTTCTAGGAATTTATCCATTCCTTCTAGGTTTTCCAATTTGTTGGTGCATATTGTTCTTAGCAGTTTGAGTCTTTGCATCACTGTGGCGTTAGTTGTAATGTCTCCTCTTTCAATTCTGATTTTATTATGGATTTGAGTGCACTCTCTTTTATCTTAGTGAGTCTGCCTAAAGTTTTGTCAATTTTTTTAGAATATATTTTATTGACTATTTTACAGAGAGGAAGGGAGAAGGATAGAGAGTTAGAAACATCAATGAGAGAGAAACATCGATCAGCTGCCTCCTGCCCACTCCCTACTGGGGATGTGCCCGCAACCGAGGTACATGCCCTTAACTGGAATCGAACCTGGGACCCTTCAGTCCGCAGGCTGACGCTCTATCCACTGAGCCAAACCGATTAGGGCTGTCAATTTTGTTTATCTTTTTAAAGAACCAGGTCATAATTTCATCGATCTTTTCTATTGTCTTTTTAGTCTCTATTTTATTCATTTCCCCTCTGATCTTCGTTATTTCCTTCCTTCTACTAACTTTGGGCTTCATTTGTTTTCTCTTTGTAGTTCCGTGAGATGTAAAGTTAGATGGTTTATTTGAGATTTTCTGTTTCTTCAGATAGACATTTATTGCCATGAACTTTCCTTTTAAAACTGCTTTTGCTGCATCACACAAAGTTTGGCATGTTGTATTTCCGTTTTAAAATTCTCTTTGATTTCTTCATTGACCCATTGGTTGTTTAATAACATGTCTATTCTCCATGTATATGTGAATTTTCTAGTTTTCTGTTGTAATTTATTTCTAGTTTCATAACATTCTGGTCAGAAAAGATGTTTGAAATGATATCAGTATTCTTAAACGTACTAAGTCTTGTTTTGAAGCAGGGCCAGCCTCCTGGTCCTTGGCTATGTGCTCATGGCACATGCGTGCCCTCAGCAGTGTTCCCATGTCAGCCGCCAGCTTTGCAGGGGCCCAGACGCAGCCTCCAGACCTGGGGATTGCCGCTGCAGCCCCGTGTCCCAGCATGGGCCTCGATCCCTTCCTGGAAAGGGTAGCGCCGCTTACCTCCAGGGTGGCCACTCAGCAGTATCGTTGCCGCATGCACTTCCATGACCCTGTGAGCACCTAGCTCCCTCTCTACTTCAAATCTCGCAGACTCTGTTTCCTGCACTGAACACAGATAGAGACAGACACAAATGCACTCTGTGCTAACAGCTCCGACCTTCAGCACAAAGCTGACAGGCACTGGGGGGCCCAAGGGCCAAGGTGGCCTTGAAGGACAATGAGAGGGTGAGACTGGGAATACAGTCTGCAGAAGGGTGCACACACGCACACACACATGCACTCACACACCCACGCACACACACTCACACACGCACACACACACACGAGCGCGCACACATTCACACTCACACACAAGCATGCACTCACACACACATGCACACACGCATACACACACACGCACACACACACCTGGAGCAGGCAGAGGGCCACCACTGTCCCCCTGCCTCATGCTTCAGTGCTCGGGGTCCCTGGCCGCACACAGCCTGTGTGACAGGAGGACGTGTGGAAACATTAGGTCATACTCCTTGGTTCCCCTCCCGGACCTGGTCGCTTCCCTCAGTAGCCCGCAGGACAGCTGTTGTCTCAGGGAAGGGATGACAGCACAGAGGGAAGCAAGCGCCCTGGCCTGGCTTTTGGGTTTCAAAATCACAGCCCTCCAGGGGAACAGAAGGGACTCATGTGGGTGGGAGGACACAGCAAGCTTCCCCTCCTCCCTCCCCTCTACACCCCGGGGTTTCCGGAGGAGGACTTGGGGGAGGCACAGGGAAAGTAAGCAGGACATAGGTAGCTCGGGCCCCTGAGAAAGATGAGGCCTGAGGTCACAGGTGGCCTTTAGCGTGGCTCCTCTGCTACCTGTTGGGCTGCTGCGTCCCAGTTCCAAATCCTTCCGATCTCATCGGCTCAGCTCATCTTTTCCCGCCAGGCCCCAAGTCAAGGTCAGCGACCAGCCTGCAAGGAGACGGCCTTTGGTTCCGGTGACCACCTCTGGTCTAAGCTGGGCCCACGTGGATCGGGGCAATGCATTGGAGGGGGCGCAAGAGAGGGCGCAGCCGACACACCTGGTCCCGGACGCCTGCTCCTCACAGCCCAGGGCCTTCAGGGCAGCCTGTGCTTGCGGGCTCCTGCGGTTCCTTCACCGCGTTGTCCATCGCGGAGCCACTGCGTGTCACCTCCAAGAACGGGGAGTTTTGCCAGATGCATGTTTATTTGCTTTTGAACTTTTCCACGTTGCAGGACACTGCGTTGTTAAAAATCCCAGGTATTCCAGCAGCAAATTTCATGCCCCAGTTTCTGCTAAATGCTGTGGGAGTTGGGCTTGCCACCTGAGGACACTGTGACTCACTCCCTGATTGTGAATATATACTCTTTTGGGGGCTTATATGACATTTATCTGCATAAAAATCTACACAGAAGCCCACAGGGGACCCTGTGGGCTTCCTCTTCCCCAGCTCCTCCTCTTCCTCTCCCCAGCTCCTCCCCACAACCACCCCCCTCCGGCTGCACCCCCAGCCCAGGCTCCACCTCAGACCCCAGGGGAGAGGCAGAGCCCTGCACCCTGACAGGCACACGAGGGGCTGGGCGGCCTGGCTGGGGCCGCGAGGTGCTGGCGGTCTCTCTCTCCGTGATGAATGGCCCGCTGGCTGGAGCCACAGTTCCAATTTGCTCCCCATTTGGACAGCCGCTTTACCCACAATTCAACTTGTCAGGGCCACAAATCACTCTGCGCAATCAGACAGGGAGGTGGCGGGGAGACGGAGGCGGGCACAGGGCTCCAGAGGGCCCTGAGCTGGGAGAGGGGCCAGGGGCTTGGGGCACCCCTTCCCAGCTCCCTGCCCGTTCCTTCTTCCCCCCAAACGAGTACAAAAACCCAGTGCTTGTCCTCGGCCCCACACTTCCTCCACCCAGCCTAGCCCAGCCCAGCCATCCTTCCACTTAGAAATCCCAGGGCCTCCTGCCTCCCGCTGCCCTCCCTGGGCTGGCTGCTCGACCTCCAGGCCGATGAGAGGCATGAGAGGTGGGCCTCCTTCATTCACTCGCTCTGCAAACGCTGGGCATTCCCCTCACAGTGAGCAGAGACACCGTGCAGGGAGCCGGCTGACCTGACTGAGCCCTTAGAGAAGGGAGCAGCGGCTGAGGGGGAAAGCCCTGGGACAGGGAGGGCCTGGCCTAGGTCCGCCAGGTCTGCAGTCTCCCTTCACTCCCTTTAAGGCTCTGCGTAGGCTGCCCTCCAGCAAACCTTCCCTGGGCCCATACAGGGCGGGGCGAACGTAGGTGTACAGTTGTGAGGGCACGAAATGGAATTTATTCTTGTTTCATTATTTATTAATTATTGTACTATTTTACAAACGAACACATGTGAACCTACTTTGATCCCACCTGCATGTACCCCATCAATGGGCACTTTGTGAAGGGTCTGAATTCAAGGCGTCTCCTAGTGGTGTCTTGCCTTTCTGCTAAGCCCCCAAGCGTAAAGTCTTCCCCTTATAGGGGTCTGCCCACCCAAGCACGTCCAGGGTGCCAGCAATGCCTTCTCAGGACTCAGCTAGATGCCTCCTCCTCCAGGAAGCCTTCCCTGGCACGTGGCCTGTGCCTGAGCCCACACTTCCCCCATACACACACACACCCTGGGCTCAGAGGGCCTTGGAGCTGCCCCTCACCTCCACCAGGTGCCTGCGTGGGTTACAGGTCTCTCCCCAGCCCCGCTCCTGCCCCCAGCTCTCCCCCTCTGCCCTCTCTAATGATGATGGAGCCGCAGAGCAGGCACTCCGCTTTGATCTATGGCAGCTGCCTCTCCCCATGATGGACTTCCCGCCTCAGACATCCTCTCCCTGGCCGGTCACAGTGCTCTGGCTCCATCTGGCCCCAGGAGCTGGGGCTTCTGGGCTTGGAATGAACAGGGCAGTGCCTTTCCCCCCTCTCCCCACCGCCAGGACTGGGGCAGCAGCTGGTGGTGAGGGAGTCAGACCCCACTGCTGGCAGGGCTGGGCAACTGGCAGGCCTGCGTGTTCTCTGAATGCCAGCCACCCCTCCTCAGAGCCACCAGACTTGGAGGGGCGGGGTAGAGAGGGAGGCGTGAGGGCCGGCAAGCTCCCCCCAGCCCTGGGGTCTGGGAGGCAAAGGCAGCCCATCTCCTGTCCTGGTCGGGCCAGAATGTCCCCGGGATGAATCCTCAGAGGGGCCCACTTTCAACCACCTCTGTGTCCCCTTCCCAGCTCCCTTGGACAAAAGCCAGGGGACAGCTGTTCTTCACAGAGAGGAAGCCTCTGGGGTCCTCAGCGGAGCCTGTCCTGGTGCATTTCAGCCAGGGCGCCTTGCCTGGCATTGATTTATGTCCCCAACCTTTCAGCGCTCGCGCTCACATAAAGGGAGGGCTGTGCACACCAGAGGCGTGTCTGCTGAGCTGACCTCAGCAGAGAGCCATCCCCCAGCAGATTTGGGGGAGCAGGGGGAGTGGGAGGGCACCGCTCGTCCCTTGCAGGGGCTGCACTCCAGCTGCCTCCCCGTGTGGGCTGTTCTGACCCTGAGATACCTGAGGTTTGGGCCTTGGCAAGGACCCTGCTTCTAGGAGGGGCTGTGCAGAGCTGCTTCCTTCCCCCTCCCCCTCCCCCAGGCTCCCCTCCCCTCGCCTCTTCCTTCTTTCCAGGCCTTTGATGTGTCCTGTGTTTTCACCTGCCCACTCCTCTCCCTGCTTCCCACACCTTCTCCCAGGCCTCCCTGCACCAAACAATCTCCATCCCCCCTCAGCCCAGCTCCCACCCCCCACCACGCCCAGTGCTGTTTGCACTGAGGGCCTCAGCAGGCATGGTAGGGGGTGGGCGGGAGGGGGACAATGGGATGGGTGCTCATGGCTCCTGTGCAGCAGCCCCTGTGCCCACCCTCCCGGGCACGTTCCCTATGGCTCCATGCTGCCAGTCCCCAGGTAGCCACCACCTGGGGGTTTTCAGAGTCCTGTGTGCGCCTTTGGCAGCTGGTCCTCTGTGTGCATCCTGTTTCCTTCCTCTCCTGCCCTCTTCCCCTTTCTCTAGTCCTGTCCCTTTTCTCTCCCTTTTCTCCTTTGCCCTTCCTGGGGCTCATTCCTGCGGAGAAGGGCTGGCTGGGAGGAACCTGGGGCCATGTGTGTGGCCTGATGGGGCCTGGAGTCCCAGGTGGGTGTGGTGAGGCCCATCACTCCCTTGGAATGTTCGGAAGTTCAATTGTAGTTGATTCCTCCAAGGGGTGCACAGGCCCAGGGGAGTGGCTTCAGATGAGTCACTCCCCCTCCCCCAGAAGCAGGTTCATCAGCAAACCCAGTGTAGCTGTCCTGGGGCCACACACCCAGTGGGATGGACATGTCCTATTATTTGCACAGGACGCCCCCTTCCAGGGCCAGCTAGGGTCAGGGAGGGGACATTTGGTTCCTTTTCATAAAACAATAATCCCATAAAATGCACTGAATAAAAGGGGGTCCCATGGTCACAGAAGTTAGAGAAACTCGGCATTCCATAGACTCCCGATATGTTCCCTCTGGCCAAGGCTCTGACATGCTCTGCAGTGGAGAATATCCTGTTCAATATGTGTCCCCAAAGCTGATTGAGGAACCAAAATACCCCCCTCCCCATCCCCAGGCTCATTTTCTCAGCCCGGGTTCCACGGAACACACTTTGGGAATCCTTGCTCTCAGGCCCAGCGTGCGTGGCCCTGTGCTGTGGGGAATGGGAGCGGGCTTTGAGCCACGTGGACGAGCGGCAGCCAGGTTTGCTAAAACCATTTGCCATCTTTTAAGTCTCAGCTTCTTCGTCTCTAAAAAGGGGCGAGTCCATTGCCCTGAGGGCTCAAGGCGATAGTCACATCTTAGTGAGGACTCTGATGGCAGCAAGGCAGGAGTCACGCTAAACAAAAAGGGGGGCTATTGGAAGATGCTGGGGGTCTGCACACCCCTGGGCAGTGTCCACACTCCATCCTCCGCCCCTGCCTCCTCCGCAGACCATGTCTGTGCTTCCAGGGCTGTGGGGCCAGATGTGCCGCCCAGCCCCATGGCAGCCTCGGCTCCTGAGTCTGGACCCAGTAGGGCCCCTCAGGACCGATTCCAGACCCCAGGAGAGAGCCTGATTGGCTCAGGGTGGTTTTGCTCCTGTCCAATCATGGCGGCCAGGGCGCGGGGTCAGGTGCCACCATGGCCCATGGCCTTACTCCATGGCCCATCCATCCCATGGCCTTACTCCATGGCCCATCCATCCCATGGCCTTACTCCATGGCCCACCCATCCCATGGCCTTACTCCATGGCCCATCCATCCCATGGCCTTACTCCATGGCCCACCCATCCCATGGCCTTACTCCATGGCCCATCCATCCCATGGCCGCACGCAGAACACACAGTCCCGTGGACGGCCGAGCAGATGCCGGCAGAGGCCCGGCCAGAACATACATGGCCGACAGCAGGGTCAGTACTCGGGCAGAGAGGCCGGTATGATTCCGGGGAGCCTGCGTCTCTGGCTGAGAAGAAAGTGGGTTTGGCAAGAACAAGACTGTCGTCCCTCTGGAAGAGCTTCACCCACCTCAGCTTCCATGCGCATAAAATCACCTGGACACAGGACCCAGGAATGTTACCCCAAAGGGGACTGGGTCCCTGGGACTAAATTCAAATGAAGCCACATCAGTAGAGCTAAAGGCAAGACACCAAGTTGAAGAAGATATTTGCAATACGAATATCCCACAAAGCACTGGGATCCAGAATGCGTCTAGAACTCCTATAAGTCAGTAAGGAAAGGACAGACAATTCGATTTTAAATTGGCAAATGATCTGAACAGGCACAAAAGAGCATATAAATGGCAATGAACATAGAGTGTGCTCAGCACCACTAGCCTCAGGGACGTGCGAGTCGGAGCGTAAAGTGGTCCCACCGCGCACCCAGCAGGACGGCTCCGGTGAAAAGAGAATGTCCCTCCCGGTGAGGAGTGGATCCTCGGGGGCTCTGCTGGCGGAGCCCAGCCCGTGGGAAGCTCACTCCCAGGGTCTGTGGAGCCCGGACACGAGGTCATTCCGCTCAGGGGCACGTGCCCCTCAGAAATGCGAGTGAGTGCCCAGGAGATACATGAACAGAATTTTCAGGGCGACCCTCCCGATGTCCTGAAGCTGGAGACAACCCTGTGCCCAGCGACAGGACAGGACAGCGCAGATAAACGGCAGCAGCCGCCGGCTGGGTGCTGCTCGGCTGCGAGAAGAGAAACCGCATCTGCACCCAGCACCTCACTGTGAGCCAGACACAGCGTCTGTGTGATTCCATACGCATGAGGTTCAAGAGCAGCAAGGCGCTGGAAAGGTCAAGTGGTGCTTGGCCGTTCTTGGTGGCCTTTCAGCCTTTGGTGCTGGGGAATGGCTGGGGGTGCTGAGCAGGGGGTGGGAGCAGGCAGGGCAGCCAGAAGGGGCAGAAAAGCAAGGCCAGGGGGAGGCTGGGAGCTGCTGCCCTCCAGAGCGCCCCCATAGGAGTGTGTGGACTCTCAGCGATGGTTGCCAGGGCGGGCCTGTGAAAGGGCCCTAGGGGCCAGTCTTTCCTGGGGTGGAGGTGGAGGCCAGGAGGGCCCCATTCAATGCCCCAGGTAATGACTCTCTGGCCCCAGTCGCCTTGTTCAACGTGGGGAGTCACACTTTTTACAGCCTCAGAGGGCAGTTGAGTTCCAGTTCTGGTCCCGCCCCAGAATAACTGTGTGGCCTTAGACCAGTCTCCTGCCCTTTCTGGGCCTTAGGTTGACACCCCCGAAACCAAGGGGGCTCTATGACTCAGGCCTCTGTTCGCCTGGCCCTCCCAGCAGCTCTCCCACCCACGTTGAGACCCTCTCCCCACACCTGGAAGGGCTGCTGTTACAGCACCGCCCTGTGGAGGGTCCGGCTCAGGTCTCTTTGCTCCCTACTCCCCATGCCAGTAGCGGATCCTGAGCTCCTGGTAGCAGGACTGAGCTCCCATTCACCTTTGTCCCAGTGCCCCATGCAGTGAAACGCTCAGGCCTTCCTGCCTGATAGGCTGGGGTTCCCGTTCCTTCTGGGAATAGCTCAAGGATGCACGGGTCTCCAGGGCAAGGGGGCCCACCCTGCCACACTGTGCGCACTGGCCTATGATGTGACTTGACTCTCAGCGGATAAAGGGATCAAAAAAGGCACCCCCGCACCCCGAGTCCTGGCCGGAGCCCTGGTGGGCAGGCGGGGGGCTGCAGGCGGGTGGTTCTGGCTGTCTCTCTGCTGAGCTCATTAGAGGGTGAGTTATTAGCTCCTGGCTTGGGCAGGCAGCCGGGCCCGGGCGCCCCTCGGAGCAGGCAGGGCAGGCCTGCGCTAATTGAAGGCGTAATTAATTTTCCCAGAGGAGGCTGCAGCCGGTGCCTTCCCTCTGCCATCTGGCCCTTCGTCTTCTCCTGCGGGATCTCCTCTGCCAGCCTGGGGATGCTGGCTGCTCTTCCGCCTGGGCCCCCCCCCACACACTGCAGGGGTTCCTCCTTGGCCCCTTTCCAGGTCCTGTGCCCCGGGTCACCCCTCAGTCTTCGGCCTGCAGGGCTTCCTCAAGCCTTTGGCGTCTGCACACAGGCCCTGGGGCCTTGCCAGCTACAGCTGAGGGGCCACCAGAATGCCCCAGAGGTGGGTGGGGCTGAACACTCTCGCTGGGTCTTCTGGTCATTCCCGAGGACTCGGGATGTCACCCTGCACACCCCACCACTGTTTGTGTGAATAAGTCACCCCCTCAGCCCAGATTCGAGAACCGAGTGTGTGCTCCTGAGGGTTTTCTGCCACAGAGGCAGGTGCAGGCAGGCTGCCCAGAGGCGACTGCCCAGAGACAGGATGGGGGGTGGGGGATCTAGGCCAGGTGACCCTGCAAGGAGCCAGGCATCCCTCATCCCATCCTAACAGGATGCAGCATCTTGAGCAGCTGCGTGGTCCCACTGCACAGATGGGATGGGCAGGTGCCGGCGGTTAGCTCATTCGACCATGTTAACCACGGTCCGGTGAATGGTGGCGGCCATTCTGGGGCAGGGAAGTATTTCCAGCTCTCCTCCACTGTGAGGACTAGAAACGTATTGTGCAGCTTCCTGCTTTATGTCTTCCTCCATACCGGCTCTGCTGCCCAGATCCCCCCTCCTGCCCCCCGTAGGAAAAGGGGAGTAGGGGGTGTTGGGGGGCTAGGGTGGCTGTCAGGGGACCTGGGTGCTGTCTTGCCCTGCTCTGCCACTGGCCTGATGGGTGGCTTTGGGCTTTCTCCTTGGGAAAGACTAAGGATCACTGCGTTGCTGACTTCTCCAGACCCTGCGGGGTTCCAGGAGGGCACCGTCAGGGGCATGTGGTGAGGGATGTCAATACCACCGGCCTGGGGTGCCCACTGCCATCTCCTCATCCCGCACCTTCTAGGCCTCCTCGGAAATTCCAGGGCCTCGGGGACCTGGGCTCCAGGCTCCACTCCTCCACTCACTTTGCATGGCCTTAGACCTAACCTGGCTGACCCTCACACTGCCCCCAGGGCCGGGGTGGAGCTGGACCCAGGCCACAGCCCAGCAGGGCTTTCACAGAGCACTAGAGGGCGCTCACATGCCTGGCCCAGGGCGGGACTGGTGAGGCAGGGCTTAGGCTGCTGTGGGGACTGAAATCTGATTTGGGATTGGGTAGAACCAAGCTTGCTGGCAATTCAAAGTTAGAGGTTGGGACTTGTGTTCTGATGCTGCTTAGGCAAGGACTGGGGTCAGGGACAGGGTCGGTTGGGGTCGCAAAAGGCCTGCTGTGTGAAGGCCAAGCCTGGGCTGGGACAGCGGGAAGGGGTGGGGCGTGGGCGTGGGAAGCGTGAACTCCCGTCCTGGCCCCGCCTGACCCCTGCAGGGCCCTGGCTGGCGTTGGCCTTCAACTCTGGGACCAGGGGTGGTCACTGTGCCGTGTCCCTGCAGCCTCACTGGCCCCCGTGCACACGCAGGTCCGCAGTATTGTTCTGTGTTACCCTCTTTAATTACAAAGGGCGGAGGAGAGAGACGGTGCACAACTACCAGGACACGCAACAAGGCTCTTGAGCTGAAAATACGTGGGGTTTGTGTGCGTCAGGCACTGGGTTTCTCCGCGCTCTGTGTGAGGCCACCCCCTCCAGTTGCACCCCAAACATCACAGGAGTTTGTCCCTCCAAGATTCAGGCTCTGCATCTCCTCCTGTTTTTCTGAGCCCTGGGTCCTGGAGGGCTGAGACCACCACCACCTCCTGCTCCCGGCACCCAGGGCCCCTAGAGGCCGCCCCGCTGCAGCTATAAGTGGGACCCCCAGTCCCCTCAGAGACCCGGCTCCACAGGAATGGTGGCCGGCGCCCAGCCCTCCTGCCTCTCTGCAGCGCTTCCAGCCCCAGGCCCCCGGCCGGAGAGGGAAGAGCTGGGCCGGACCTTCCTCCCTCCCAGCTCCCGGCGCCATAGCGCGTTCTTGTTACCAGAGGCCGCTGAGCTGAGTCACAGCTGCCAGCCTCTTAGTGCCTCTCACTCTCAGGGGCCGGTGACTCCAGGACAGAAGCGGGGACGAGGGCAGGTCCTTCCTTTTCGGCCTGGAGTCCAAGGTCCAAGGCGTATCAGGCCCCCCACATCACGCCCTCTGCACAAGGCTTTAGCCCCGCCCTCTCCCGACAGGGGTGCTGATGTGACCCCGTTAACCTGGGAACGACCTTCCGCTCCCCTTGTCTGGAAGCCTCCGAATCGTCCCATCTGCTTGGAGCGTTTTGATAATGTCACTCAGAGTGGCTCCAAGATCCCACTCTCCGAGGCCAGCAACTCGCCCCACTGTGAGAGGCATCGCTGTGCCCCCGGACCGCCCCATTCCACGAGAGGCATGGCTGTGCCCCTGGGGCTCACTGCACTCTGTTGCAGGGTCCACACTGGCTTCTCTGCATGGAACGCTGTCCCTCCACCACGCCTGCCCCCAGGGCCTCGGGTGGAAGCCGCCATGGCCTTTGGGGACCAGGGTCCTGTCCAGTGAGGCAAGTCCCGCTCTGGAAAGCAGACACTGATTCCGCCAGCCACTATGCCAAGAAGGCCCACGTCACCTCAGTCCTCACACCTGCGACGACAATGGCTCTCTGAGCCCCTCTGGTCCTGACATTCTGTGTCCAGACCAGCTGAGATCTGACCCAGTACCAGGCACAGAATGGGCAGGATCTGATGGGGGAGGGGAGAGGGTGTCGGTGGAAGGTTTGGGGCGCAGAGGGCACAGGGTTGGTAAGAGGGCAGCATTAGGCCCACGGGGTGGGCAGGTGGGGTTGAGGACATACCCTGCCCTCCTCATCTCTGTGTTTGGACCCGTGGGATGCCTCGCCCTTTTTCCCAAGGTGAGTGGCTCCAATCCTGCGGAGCCTGGGATGTGCCTGCAGCAGACACTAGGGGGCGTGGTGGCCTTGTGAGCCTGGCTGAATGACACTCTGGGAAGGGGTAGACTGGGGAGGAGGGTGTCCAAGCCCTGCTTTTTGGGTGGGGCGGGCCTGGGATGACCAGCCAGGCGGCTGAGGGGGAGGCAAGCACAGCGGGGTCTCTGGACCAGGTCCTGCGCCTTCAAGGGACCCCTCACCTCAGCTCCCGTGGGAAGGACCTGGGCTCATCCCCACTGTCCAGAGGCACCAGCTGGAGACCACTCCTGGGGGATAGAGGATCCTGAGGCTCAAGGGGGTTAGGTAGGGTGCAGGGAGATAAGGCGGGCGAGGCTGCACCTTACCAGAGGGTGCCTGGCCCTGCCTGCTGCCGGGGCAGTGATGTTTCGATACCACTCCCTACAGGGCCTTGGGGAGGCAACACCCACTCCAGCGGGATTTTCTACCTCTTTCCTCCCACATTTGGGATTTTTTAAATCACAAACTCATGACCCAAAAGGGATTTTTGTTTTGCTCTTGGGATGACACAGTCTGGGTGCCCACTGTTGGCACTTCCAGGACATTTCTGGAGTTTGGAGACTAGGGCTGGGACCCTACGGGACGCGACTGCCCTTGAGGTGCACCACTGTCCACTGGTCCCTGGCTCCTGGCCTCGGTGGGAAAGCCTCACTGCTGTGGGAGAGGGGGCCCATCACCACCACAGAGAAACTTGGGGAGCAGACGCTCCCTAGGGGCACCCTCCTGGATGGAGGCGAGCCCAGGCTCTGGCCTCGCCCCTCTGTCTTGGAGCCAAAAGGACTGGGTGCCTGGGGCCCACTGAGGCCTGCCGCCCCAGCTCTGGCATGGGCTGGGGCACGGAGCCCTAGGGAACCTAGCCGCCCCCTCAGCACGCTGTCTGCTGGGCCCAGCCTGGTGTTTGAGGATCTGGCTTTACCCTCTCTGCGCGGAATTCTCCTCCTCCTCCAAGACGGCCCTCACTCTCTCCTGGAAGGGCCGCCACCAAGCCTTCCACACAGAGTCTCGAACACGGGTGACTGCTGTGTGGCCAGTGCACACCTGAGGCTCTGGGGCTGGAAGGCCTGGGCCCAAGGCCTGGCACTGTTCCTCAGAGCTGAGGGCTTAGGGGCTCGGTCTCCGCATCTGTAAGACGGAGAGAATGACAGAACTGCAGGCAACAGTGCAGGAAGGCCCTCGGCGGAGAGCAGACACTGCACTGGGCCCAGGACATTTCCGCGCTTGTGTTTAGCAGCCCTGAGAGTGGGAAGAAAGTACCGAATTTGAAGTCAGGCCCATCTGGCCCGTTTCCTGGCTCTGACACTGCTGACCTTGGCCAAATCAGTTACCCTTGGTTGGCTCTTTTCTTAAATGCGGTTTAAAGGACTAGGTACCCAATTCCTCAGGTTCCTGGGGGACTTGAGGGGCTCATCTCTGCAGCTTGGCTCTGGGTTTACACACAGCGAGTGCTCATTACCAACTTCTCCTCCCTCCCATCCTCACACCCAAACCAGAATCTGAGCATAGCCCTGCCTGGTCCCCTTTAGCCTCCATGCCTCGGCCCAAGTCACCGCTGGTCCCTGTGTCCCACTGTACTCATCACTGCTGGGCTCCCCGGTCAGGCCACCCTGCCTGGGCTGGCAGAGGCCATGAATTCCCTGACACGGCCTCCTCATGCTGCCCCTGCCCTGTGCCCGGCTCCCTGGGCTGTTTTGAAATTGGATGAGACAACAGGTGGGAAAGCTCTTTGCTGACTGTACGTGCCAGGAGCTAAGGTGCTGCCTGCATTTAACAAAGAGCGCAGGGGACTTGCCTGCGGTCCCGACAGAGCCTTCTAGAAGCAGAAGTCCCCGGCCACCACCCTCTGAGCCGCCGGAGGCCGCTCCCAACCAGTGCTCTCGCCTCTCATTGGGGCGCCATTCCCCGGCTGAATGCCATGTCCCCTGTCTGGGCCCAAGCCGCAGCCTGCTGTCTGGGCGGCTGGAAATTTCTCACATGTCGCTTTGATTTATGGCTCTAGTTAATTCTCCAGGAGGCCCGCGAGGTGCCCTGAGCTGTGGAGCCTCGGCGGGATAAATCATTTAACAGGTGGTTAGATATTCGCTAAGCTCTGAGGAGCACAGGCAGGGTGCAGGCTGCGGGGGAGGGGGAGGCAGGCTGGAGGAGACTGGCAAGTTTCTAAGCGGAAAAGGGGAAACTGTTCGGCCATTTCAGAATCTCTGGGAGCAATTTGTCATAAGCTGTGGCTGGAGGCAAACGTGTGGACCACTTCCTACCCGCAGGCCCAGGAGGCTGGGCGCTAAGCATTGGAGAGTGCGGGGATGAGGGGGGGGGAAAGCGGCAGAGGCAGCCTGCTGGGCCCTGGCCAGCTGTGTGGTCCAGCTGTGTGGTCTCCCTGCTGGGAGGCACCCACAGGACTCCGAAGGTTCTAGCTGGGAGTGAGGACTGATACCAGCAGACGCAGAGGCAGCCGTGGGACACGGCCGCCGCCCCAGAGAGGCAGGCGGAGCTCCCACTCGGAGGCACGCACAGTTGGAAGATGCTGCCTGGGATGGTCCTGAGCTTCTCTGAGCTCAGGGCTCCTGCACTTCCTCCTCCAGAGCCTCCCCAGAGTCCCAACAAAGACATGGACCCTGCTGCCCAGGACCCCGCAGCACGGTGTCTGCACTGACCACCCTCCATCCTCAGCCTGGCCTTGGCCGGAGACCCTCAGGCTGGAGGAAGGGGCAGCCTGGTCCCCGCTGTCGGAGGGGTTTCAGCCAAGCCACGCCTGAGCGCGTACAGAACCCGTGACCCTCTGCCAGGCTCTCTGAGCAGTGTGGGAACTCAAACCCCACCCCCAGTCCCAGCCCCATGCTCCTGCCCTCGGCCTGTCTGGGGCCTGGTGGGGCCTCTGGCAAAGTCCAGCAGAGGCGCTTCATGCCCAGGGCCCGGCCTGGAGCTCGCAGCCTCCTGTGTGCTGGTCGTGCAGGGACCCCAGTGACCAGCCCAGAACCCCACAAGGGGGAAGTGGGCAGAACCCAACATCCATCACCCCTTTCGCCGCAGCCTGCAGGCTTTCCTTTGGGGAACCAGCCCTTTGCCTCGCTCAGTATGTAGGTGTGTGTAGAAGTCCCCCTACACACACACACACACACACACACACACACACACACACACCCCACCCTGGCTCAGGATGCAACCTGGCCCATCAGCATGTCCTTCCCCCTGCTCACCTGGCAGATCGTGTGCGGGGACGGTCCCCACAGCATGTCTCACGGAGGATGCAGGGCCCTGTGGGCACAGGAGTGGGTGTGAGCCCCCAGCCCAGCTGCCTGTACTTCTAACACCTTCCCCAAGTTCAGGTGCATCTTCTTAGGTCTCTGCCTCACCGTCCTGGTCACATCTTTATCGTCTCCCATCAGGAGGGTTCCCGCATCCTCCCAGCCACCAGGCAGTACCCCTAACCAGTTATTCCCGCAGCTGCACAGCCCCCTTCATGAAACACAGGTTGGAGCTGCTACTCTCCTGGTGGAGGCACCCTCTCACCACAGCAAAGGCGGCCCGCAGCTATGGCTCCTCAGGGTCTTCTTGGCCCCGGCCTGCACGCCATTCCTGAGGCATTTAAATTGTTCATCTTTTAAAGCCAGGAGATTGCACACATGAATCTGGTTTCTGGCTTTACTTGAAAAAAACAAAACCAGATGTGGCCCCATTGGGCCCAAGTCTCTGCAGGCCATGGAGCAAAGGGGCTGAGCAGGGAGGCTCCCATTAGGGCTGTGTTCTCAGTGGGTCACCGCCCCCACCGCTCCCTGAGCCCTCAGCACCACCGCTTTCTCTGCTCTTTGCACACCCTGCTTTCTTTGACATTTGGGTTGGTGATCTTAGGTCCAGAGAATGAGGTCCAACTCCAACGCCCTCCACGTGAACCAGGTCTTCCATGCCAGGTCCCTCCGCACACGTCTGCCTTCACCCAGCCGCCCTGGGTTGCTCTGTTGACTCTGATATCAAGGCCTGCACACAGCTTCCCGCAGTCACCATGACGCTAGCTTCTCTGTGCCTCCGCCTTGCCCACTCCTAGCACAGTCCTCCTCATCTTTCCTCCCACTCCCCTCTCAAGTTCACCCATCCTGGTGGCCTGGGGTGGGGGTGGGAGACACTGGCTGAAAAGGGGCGAGAGGGACCTCCCGGGTGATGGCAGCATGCTATACCTTGACTGGGGTGATGGCTACACAGGTGGGTACATCTGTCAAGATTCATTGAAGTGTTGACTCAAAATGGGTGCCTTTAATCATTTATAAATTAAACCCAATAAAGTAAATTGAAACTAAAGCTCAGCCTAGTGTCTGCCTCCAGGAAGCCATCCTGTGCCCAGGCTGGGCCAAGTACCTCCTGTGGCCTCCAGGCCCTGCATGGAGCCAGGCATGCGCTAGGCACCTCAGAATCGATGCATTGAGGGGTGGAGGGTGCTGGCACAAACTCCAGCTTGTCCCCTTTCTCTCCGGCTTCAGGATAAGAACCTCTGGAATCAACAAACCTTGGTTCAGATGCCCCCTGGCTCTGCCGCTAACTGCTGTGTGACCCCAGGCAGCTGAGGAGAGAGGCCAGTGATGACTCACCCACCAACACCCGCGGGAGTTAGGGCCCCATGCACTTAGCACGCCCCCTATCCTCTCAGCGCCTGGCCCGTCCTAAAGGCTTTTCCTGCACAAACTAACATAAGCCTCACACACTGCTGTGCCCTCCGCTCTGCACAGAGGAATAAACTGAGGCACAGGGTGGAGATGTGCCTGAGGGCTGAGGTGATGGAGAAGGCAGTCTGACTCCCAGGGTGCACGGACCCCCCTGTGCCAGCTGCTGCTTGCACTGTGTCTCATTTCTCACTCTTCTCCTCTCCTCTCCTCTCCTCTCCTCTCCTCTCCTCTCCTCTCCTCTCCTCTCCTCTCCTCTCCTCTCCTCTCCTCTCCTCTCCTCTCCTCTCCTCTCCTCTCCTCTCCTCTCCTCTCCTCTCCTCGTCTTTAAGGCCACGGTGACAGTTAGTGGGAAGCTTGCAAATGCGAGCTCTCACTCTCGCGGAGTCGGGATGGAAACGGGCAGCTCCCTCGCCAGGCAAACACCCGCGCTGTGTTGACAGGAGCTGGGCAGCTTAACCACGCAGAATTCAGTCTTTTCACAAACATTTAGCCAACAGCCGCGATGTGCCAGGCACTACACTGGCACCAGGGAGAGAGGCGGCCGGGAAGATGGAGAAGGCTGCAGGCCGGGCTGGAGGGCCAGAGGGGCCCCCGGAGGCCCACCCACCCCAGCAGCCAGATTTCCTGGTTTAACTCCCGTCTGGTCTAGGCTTTGGGGCTTTGGAGGTGATGTCTGTCATTCTCTTCGGTCACTCAGACCCTAAGAAGTTGGGGGCACCCCCATCCCGTCTCCCCTATGGAATCCCATCACTTGCTTTCCCAGACTCCCTTGCAGCTAGGACAGGGCTCTGTGACCCACTTTGTACCGAGCAGAAGCTGCGGCCTGAGCGGCGGGCACTTGAGCAATTTGTTGGGGAGACGGTGGCAGGCGTACCTGTTTCCCTGCGTCCATGGTGGCGGAAGTGTGGGTGGCGTATGCTCAGAGGCGCGGGCGAGAGGGCGCTGTGGCGGCAGAGGCTCTGTTTTGCAGTGTGATTTTGGACAATGTTCCTTGTTGGATCGCCTGGCCTCTGGTCCTCCCAGTGACTCTGATTTACCGCTTGCCCCTAATATAGTGCTTTTCTGCTGAAACTGCTTGGCAGCTGGCGGTGGTAACTACGAAGCTGGGCTCAAGGCCCTCATCACACGACACCTTCCACAGCCACTGCTCAAATCACAGCGAGGAGCGGAGAAGCTGAGCCCGCCGGCGGACGAGGAGTGAAGAGACAGAAGAAGGGTCGCGTGGGGGACGCGTGGGTTGGCTTGCTCCATCTCCACGTCCACTCTCCTCTACTGTGCTTTCTTTTCTGCCCTGGGAGGCTGGAAAGCTGCAAACTACATTTCCCAGGCTCCTTTGGGTCCTGCCCTCTGATGTCCTCACATGAGACTGATTTCTAACTGAGTGAATAGGGGAGGGAGGAAGGGCATGAGGTGTCCATTCACTGGCGTCCATCATGACATCAGTCACTTGATGGCAGCTTCCTGACCTGGCACCTTCCAGAAGCAGCAGGCAGCAGCCCCCTTGGCAGCCCCGCCCTGGAGGCGGGACGTCCCAGCTCAAGGTGCCAGCAGTACTGGTTCTGGAGGGCTGTGGGGGAGGATCTGATCCGTGCATCTCTCCTGGGCTTGTGGAAGGCTGTCACCGGGTATCTTCATGCCTTCTCTCTGTGCATGGTCTGTGTCCAAACCTCCTTGCAACCAGCAACATTGGTATAATCTGTGCTTCCCAAACGTCACTGTGCAGAGGCATCATCCTGTTAACACTTAATTGTCATCTCGTTAACAATCAGTTCTTAAACAAATTGCTGAAAGTACCTGAATAAATGGCTCCTCTGGAAAAAGTAATGCCATGCAGCGCCAACCCCCAGCTCCCAAGTCCGGACGGAAGACAATCGTCGGTAATGTCAGAGCACAGCGGGCACAGCGCACGCACAGGTGCTCTGAGTCGCTCTGAGTCTGGATATTCTTCTAAATTCTTCCCGACTATGCCAGAGTAGGTTTCTTCTCGAACCCTCCTCGCTACACTGACTGTTGGGAACTTAGTCTAAGTTCCTCCTTTATCCTCTGCTCACTAGTTACAAGTGTCAGGTCTGAGCCCCTCTGCCTGGGCTGGACCTCCTAGGACCCCAGGTCTTAGAGAAGCCATAAGAAGTTGTAGGTGTATAAGAATGAGTCTTTATTATAGGAGCCATTCAGTTCTTCATAGTAAGTCCTGTACAGGTAGCCACACACCGGCTGATAAATGCATCTTTCCCACACAGCAGTAACAGCCTTAATAGCCTGTGTACCTGTAGCTATTATCTGAGTAGCTGCCTCTAAACTCACTGCCTGACATCATAGCGGTATCTGAGCTCTCCGCCCTAGCAGCTTCTCCGGCCTCTCTGGCTCAGCAGCTTCTCCTGTCTCCCCTGCCCTAGTAGCCACATCCTCTGTGCCTATCGCCTCTCTAGCACACTGTTAGAAGAGAATGAATGCAGAGACACTGTGTTTGAGGCATTGCCAGTACTTGCTAGGACGGCCATCTGTCTGTTAAATTTCTTAAGGTGGCTTCGTGATAGGCCATCATCCCCTAAGCCAGCTCTAATGAGGCCAGTGGCCCTCTTATTTTGAGGGTGAGTGGCATTATGAACAGTGACAGAAATCCCTCAGGGGCAACCTGAGGTGCACTGGCCTTGAAGTTGTGCATCGTCAACACATGGAAAGGCTTGGTCAGGCAATGCTGGTGGAACTTGGTGTAAGGTCGGCCATCGTAGGGTGAGCTATTTTGGGGGTGTCTACAAAGAGAGCAGTATCCAGACACCCCAGGGATAGTGGTTGAGAACCAGTCCTATAAGTTCAGATTCCAGTTGACATCTCCCCTGCAGTCAGGGGAGAGTGGTACCCCTAGGAGGGTCCCTTGGCCTGCGGGACTCTATGTGTGGGGGACCTGGTAGAGCATTCCCAGTTGATATCAGCGTTTCCTCACCCATAGCTGCGGGTGTTCTGGGGGTTGGTCTGGAATTAGTACCCCAGATCCCCAATAGGCCTGAGTGGCCTACCGGGCACCCGTGGGTCTGATAGGGGTGCAGGAAACATTGCCGGAGGGTCTTTGGATGTATTGGAGACGGGGTAGAATGATCTATCCAGGCTTGTCGATACAGGCATTGCAGGTAACCGACAGTGACAACAGGGTTCTTTAAGGGTCTTGCATGGGGCATCTGTTTGATTAACCGCCGAGGTGAGACTGGTGCCAGGAAAGCCGCCAGGAACTGGTTCCCTAAAGGGGGCTGGCCTTTTAAAATCCTCGGTGCGGGGAGGAGGGACCCTGACAATAGAGTTAGAGTAAAGCTGAGGACTATGGGCTGAAACTGAGGAGAGTGTTGTTGCAGGTGGTTGTCTGGCAGATCCAGCAATGATGCTGGGAAGGTTGATTAGTATATTGGTCTCCGTTCTCCTCAGAGGGATTCTGGGGACAGTAGGGTCAAGAAAACAATACATATGTACATTGTTGGTTAAAGTTTAAATAATTTGAAATGAATCAAGGACCTGGAACTTTATCCGATGAGAATTCAATCCAGCAAGGACAGAACAATTCTTTTCCTGGGGGAGGAGCTAGGAGAAAGCTTCAGAAATAGAAGAAAAACAATTATACTGGCGCCTAACCACCACTACTTATCTGTGATGGCGTTCTTTTTTTGTTTGTTTTTTTGTTAATCCTCACCTAAGGATATTTTTTCCACTGATTTTTAGAGAAAGTGGAAGGGATGGGGGAGGGGAGGAGAGAGACATCTATGTGAGAGATACTTCGATTGGTTGCTTCCCACACTTGGGACCGAACCCACAACCCAGGTACGTGCCCTTGACTGGGAATTGAACCCACAACCCTCTGGTGAGCAGGCTGACGCTCTAACCACTGACCATACCAGCCAAGGCAAGTTCTTGTTTCTTGAAGAGGAGCTTGAGGTCCTGGGTGGGCTCACAGAAATAGCCTCAGGTTGGGATATGAGGGTTGCAAGTGCCTCAGTCCCCCAGTGGGTGTCACTGCATCTGAGACTAATCCTGTGGCCCACCCAAGTGGGGCCTTATAAGACATGGGTTTAATTCAAGATGAGTGAACCCACCCGGTCTTTCCAGCTAGTGGTCCTGAAGTGGGGGTGCTTCGTGGACCTGATGTGGGCCCTTCCGTCTGGGTTGTGGCTGGGATTTGAGACAGCTGTCCCGGTTTTTAACTGCCCGTGTCCCCTGGTTGGCTTGTGTTGGTGGTCCTAACCCGGGGCGGGAGTTTGTGCTCCTGTGATGCTTTTGTGCCTGTCCCAGATCTACCGTGTAAGAGAACGGCTGGAGCGTTTCCGCATCTGCTAACAGGTCGGGTCTGAGAAAGGGCCGCCCAGAAGCTCCGAGGCTCACGTGTAGCTTTCCCTTGGGAGCAGCTCTTGTTCTCATGAGCCCTACGGGCAGCATAGGCCCGGGCTCGGGTTTCTCGGCAGCGTCCTTTCGGGGTTTGGCTGCTCTTTCTGCCTCACCTGGCATTGGGGCCCATGGTGAGTGTAAGTGACAGCTGACGCCTACAGCTGAGCCGCTGTTGTGTAATCTTGGCTACAAAGAGGGCCCACTGTCGCTCTGTGCGCTTCTCCAGAGCCAAACCTCAGGTTTCCCTCAGTAGCTACAGGGCCCCCTTGGGAACCTTCTCTGTTATGTGGGAAAGGCCTCCATCCACCCAAAGTGCCCACAAATACTAGCACATATCCCAACCCAGCACTAGGGAGCGTCTTAGCCAGATGAACCTGCCACTCCTTCCGTGGAAGCAGGGTGCTGTGTTGGCGTTAAGGGGGCAGGGAGGTGACCCTCCTGCTGGCAGTTATCTGGTAGCAGAGTGCACCGCTGGGGGTCCTGCTTTTACCGTTTCAGAAGCCCCTGCATCACGAACAATGGGATATGAGGGTTGCAAGTGCATCCGTCCCCAAGTGGGTTTCACTGTGGAGCATTCTGAAGTGTTTCCATTCTAGGATTTGGGGTAATAAGTGTTTTAGCTCTTGACACCCAGCCTGAAGGGTTTCTAGAGAACTCATTCTTCAGGGCCCAGGAGACCTCCCTGGTGCGGGAGGGGAGGGCCGGCTGGGGCTGCGGGAGTGGGGAGCAGAGCTGCCTGCAGGGGCTGGTGAAGACGGCTCTGTCTTAGCGGGTCTACCAGTGCGCCGCCCGCCTGCGGTTACACCCGTGTCCCCTTTCGGTGGCCCGGCGGGCGGTGTATTCCTGCAGCGTCCTGGGGGAGTTTTGCAGCTGCCAGGAGTTGTAACACTGCTTTATGGTGTTGATGGGGGAGTTTTTAGCTGTTGGAGTCCTCCTCCTTCCAAATAGCAGCAGCGTGGCATGTGATGCCAGAAACCCACACCCTGAGTCGGGGTGGATATTAACTGGAGGTTTTCCCGAACCCAAAGGCCCCATGAGGGCTCGCTCAGCCTTCTGGGCTGAGTATTAGGCAGGGGTTTTGCCTCCACTGTTTCCTGAAGGCTGACAGGGGCGCACCCCACCCTCTGACCCCAGCAGTGTCTATTGCTGCCACCCGTGACCCATTCTGTTTCAGGGTTGGGTGACGGTTCATCTCTTAGGTCAGGCCTCCGGAACATGCTTGTTCAGTGGCTTCTGTGCAATGGCGTGGGACCTGGGTTTCGTGTGGGAGGGAGGCAGGATGGAGTTTGGCAAACCTTTGGGGTTCACTCGGGAGAGCCTAGGAGGGGGGTTGGTATTTCCTTAGCCTTCACCCTCCTTCCCCTCCCTGCTCTCCACCCCAGCCCCACCCTGTGAGCACTGATGCCCCTTATTCCTAGCACAGCTGTCCCCAGTGGGGCTGCGCTGCCGGTGCTGCCTGGGGGAGCCTCTCGCATCTCCACCAGGAGAGCAGCGGCCGCCCCAACTGGAAACGGCGGTCCAGTTGGTGCGGTGGGTCCAGCTGTTTTGAGAATTAGGAGCTGCCTTGCAGTGGGAGCCAATTCCCAGGCCAGGACTCCAAGGGCTGCTCTGCTGTGCAGGCGTTTCTGACTTGGCAGCCCTAAGATGGATGCATGTTTCTTCTGGCTGCCGTAGACCAATTCCAGCATGTCATAATTTCAAGAGTTTCATCAAAAGGTTGATGAGACTTGGGGACTCAGCAGGGTTGAGTCACACATGTAGTCACCTGTTGGGAATGGCTGAAGGCATTTCCCTAAACCTGAATGGGACACTGATTGTGGCTGCCAGACAGTTAAAGGGCATCTTAATCTACATGTTATTGCCTCCTACTGGCCAAACACCTGAACAGCTGTAGGCTATTCCCCAAACTGACAATGCTTCTGTACCCTTTGAAACCTTACCCTTTGAAGTGTATTATCTCCACCTTGCCTTAGGACAAATTGTGTTAATAAAAGCAAGGGTCCTAGACAAGGAGGGAGTCTTCAGTTCCTTCAGCTGAAGGTCCTCTGACCCCCAAAACGCCTTTCAGAATTATAACTCGTCTCCGGACTCTTTATTAGTCTCTGGATTCCTATGTCATCTATGCGCAGCCCCTTTTCCAGATTCCTGAACCCTTCTTGATGCTGGGACATGAACCCCGGCATCTGGCTTTAATGCCTTGAAGCTCAGTGGCCTTCAGGGGTCCAGTCTGCAGGCCCTGTGTTGCCCCGTCAGAGCCCCTCCGAGGTTTAGCAGTCAGCCCCTACCTGGTGCCCGCAGGGTCAGGAGCCAGCCGTTCCTCAAAGCTCGAAGCTGTAGCTTATTTAGTGGGACTCCGAGGGCCAGTGTGGCCTGCTTTCTTCCAGTGACAGCATCCGGGCTCTTGGGGTGAGTAGGTCCCCAGATATGGGGCCACTGGGAGTTATTTGGGCCTTTTGGGGAGGCTCTGTACCCTCTATCTGTGAGGACATTGAATGCCAGGGGGTATGTTTATCTGCGTCCTCTGCTAGAAATCAGTAAGCACCACCCTATTGTAGGAGGTCCCACTGGCCAATCGAGTTCCCTCCATGCTTCACTAGAGCGCCTCCAAGCAAAGGGGGTGGCCCCTGACGCGGGGGGGGGGGGGCCTCAGCCCAGTGTGTTGGCAGGTTTCCTGGCTTGGGTGTTGGTCGCTCAAAGGCCAGGGGCTGGGAGTGAGTAGGAAGCTTGCAGAAAAGGCACCTGCACGCTAGGGCAGCGAGACCTTGCTCCCCCGGGGTTTGCGCTGAGATAGAGCAGGGGCTGGATAGAGGATGCACCGGAATTGCAGGCGCCTGTACTGCCCGGGGTCTCACACCAACCCTCACACCAGGGTCAAGTGGTTGAAGCCCTGTGGACCTGCCAGGGGCCTCGCAGAGCTGACCAGCTTGCTTTGCAGGGGCCAGGTCAGAACAGAGAAGGAACATGCACCCAGATGAGCCCCCTCCAAGCTCCCCATTTGCTCCTTCCCTCAGAGGTAACAGGCTAGGGTGTGGGTGACACTCCGTGCGCTCCCAGTGTGGCTGGACGGCATATAGGGGCGGGTGCAGCAGCTCTGCAGTAGAAGAGGGGTACAAGGTGAGGTTACTCTGGGGGGCCGGCAGGTTGGAAGGCGGCCCATCCCACCCTCCGCCTGGTTTTTGTTCAGGGAGGGAGGACAGGGCATCGCGTGGGGAAGGGCAGGGCCTGAGAAGCCCACGCATTAAACATTCTCAGTGAGAGGGTCCCTCTATGACCTCAGGTTTGAGAGGGTCTGTCTCTCATTAGGGAGGGAACCCCTGGTTTTAGGGGCATCCTGATGGGGGGGCGCGCGGTGTTTGTTGCCCTGCCCGGTGTTATAGTTTCCATACCTCGGGGCTGGCTCGGACGAGGACAGACTCTGGAATATCACTAGTGTCCGGCTCAGGGTGAGAAGTTAGATTGGCCATCAGGCACCACCACGAGGGCCTCATTGTCTATGGCCTAGGATGGGGCACCGGAACCACAGGAAAGGCAGGTGGTGCAGCTGAGGGTGAGTGAAGTGGGAGCGTCGAGGTGCCATCCACCCCCGGATCACACAGGTTTGGGGAGAAAGAGGCCTGGTGAGCGAGGGGGAGCAGGGCAGCCCGCGTCCAAGGAAAGTGTCGTGGGCTGAGCTGCCACGTCAGGGTCACAGAGGCGCCTGCTGGTCGATGGCTGGTGGGGGCGTGCGAGGCCTCCGCACCGTCGGTCCCTGGGGGATTCGACCGTCATTGTTCAGAGGCACCAGGTTCCCTGTGGACACGCGCTTCTCCGATGGCCTCCCTCTTGGGGAGGGCGTGGTCCCAGGCAGCGCGGCATCTGCTGTGGGCACTGGGTCTTCTAGTGCCCTGTCCGCAGGAGCGGCATCGCCCCTTCGCTTGCTGAGCCTGGGGCTGGGTAACCCTGAGGCAGCTAGGACTTGTGTTTGGTCGCTGGCCTTGTTCTTCCTCAGGCTCCTGGGGTCAAGGCTAGTTTTCGTCATTGTCTTCTAATGTCTAGGGCTGCAGGCTCAGGGGATGTCTGTGTACTTTCTAAAGCTTCTGTTATTTGCCGGGAAAAAGCGCAGTGTTTTCATCCTTCCCCTGAGTAAGCGCCTGCACTTTATCGTAATTGACAGGCTTAATGGAGCATGTTTTCCTAAGACAGGCCGCCATGTGGGCCGGGCGTCCCTTCACTCTCCTCCTTTACTGCCCCAGGTTGGTGGACCCGGTTAGGGCCCTGACCTGGGATCCATCCCCCTGGTCGCTGTGTGCGATGCTGAGCATGTCACAGGCTAGCTCCGCACCGGCCCTCAGGGCTCCTATCACACCGGCTTCCCATCACCTCCTCCGGGTGCTCGGTCAGGGTCAAGTGGTTGAAGCCCTGTGGACCTGCCAGGGGCCTCGCAGAGCTGACCAGCTTGCTTTGCAGGGGCCAGGTCAGAACAGAGAAGGAACATGCACCCAGATGAGCCCCCTCCAAGCTCCCCATTTGCTCCTTCCCTCAGAGGTAACAGGCTAGGGTGTGGGTGACACTCCGTGCGCTCCCAGTGAGGCTGGACGGCATATAGGGGCAGATGCAGCAGCTCTGCAGTAGAAGAGGGGTACAAGGTGAGGCTACTCTGGGGGGCCGGCAGGTTGGAAGGCGGCCCATCCCACCCTGGGCTTGGGTGTTGTTTGATCTCCTAGGGGCAGAGGCAGGAGTCTCCATGGGACTGAGAGAAAGGTGTCTCCTAACTCATCTAACGGAACTGTGGCGACACACCTTCCACATGACTCCCCTAGCTCCTCACTGGGTGGTTCGCTCCAGCTGCCTTCATTCTCGCAAGTCCAACTGGAGGACAGAGTTACAGCTCAGGAGATCCATTTCCCGCCAGGCCTCCCCGCCCCGCATTTATAGTGGGGCCAGGCCGGTCACACAGAAACCAAGGCACTTTTGATCCTTGTCCTTAAAGATCACCCAACTGTTAGGGAGACACCCCGGGATGGGGGTGGGTCCTGGGGACACTCTGGGTGCCGCCCACCGTGTCTCTTTTCACCTGGTTGACACACTGATGAGGGACTATGAGACCGCGGTACCAGGTTGTAGGGCCGGGGAGGAAGCGTCAGTCCAGTTAAGGGACCGGTCCGGGTGAAAAGCAGCCTGAAAGGAAACTAGGAAGAGGGTGCAAGAGGTGACTAGGGAGGGGCTGCAGAGGATTTCCCAGGGAGCTTGAACTGATGCTCCAAGTGGAGCCCAGGAAACAGCGTTTTCTGGGAGCCCCGTTAGTGCGCCTCGAAGTTTGAAGCGAGCGGAGGAGGTCAGGCCCAGTGGACAGAGCAGGGGCCTGAGAAGGAAGTGTGTCTGCAGGAAGCTGACAGGACAGGGCTCCCCGTGGATGTCAGGGAACTCAGCCCTCACTCACAGGGGCCCCCACCCAGGAGTCACCGGGGCACCCTCATGTGGGCGGTCCCCCGTGCCCTGAGGGGAGATTGCCAACGGTCAGTCAGGCGCTGCGTTGGTGAGGCGCTCAGACGATGGTTTACTCTGCTTTGGCAGGGGACTCACTCCCCCCAGCCCCTGCGACACTGAGAAGCAACAGGAAAGGCAAATTAGTTGCCGAGAGGAAAGAGGCAAGAAGCAAGCACAAGTCCTGCATGGCCTCTGAAACAGGGGAGCCCTGCCCCCGCCTGGTCTGGCCGAGCAGGGTCTCAGCTCCTGTAGGAAAACAATTCAAGACACGAGTCCAGGTACGAGTGAGAGCACGTTGATTAAAGCTTAGGGGGAAACAAGCAAAGTCACACGCCAGAAGAAGGAGCGTGCACGCTGCTCCCTCTGTGTTGAGCGTGTATCTCTTTCCTACAGGTGAGAAGTTTAGGGACTGTTCCCGGGAGGTGGGGGGGGGGTCTGAACAGAATGGCCATCAGGTTTCCGGTGTGTCCGTTAGTTAGTGTGCTGATGTATCAGAATAAGCATACAGTGGGGTCAGGGCCATCTCTGGCAGGTTCCTCTTCGTCTTGGGTTAGTCTGGCTCTGATTGGCTTTTGGTGTTGTCATCTATCTGTCTGACTGAGGTGGCTGACACACTGCTCTGAGGTGGCTTTGCTTACAAGCAGCAGTTGTCAATCTGTGGGTTGCGAACAATGAAAATACATCCTGCATATCAGATATTTACATTACGATTCATAACAGTAGCAAAATGACAGTGATGAAGTAGCAACGAAAATAATTTTATGGTTGGGTCACAACATGAGGAACTGTGTTAAAGGGTCGCGGCATTGGAAGGTTGAGAACCACTGGCTTAGGGGATGGAGTTTTACGATGTATCCACTGGCTGTGAGTTACTCAGCGCTCAGTCTTTGTTCAGCCATTTGTCTGGTTCCTATTCCACCTGCAGGGAGCTTTCCTGGCTTCCTTACCTGCCTCGGTCCCAGGCAGACACTCCGTTTCTGGAGCCTGACCCTTCTCCTTTCCGTTCTCGCGCCCCTTCCTCATCATGAAGCCCCGCGGGCATCCGACTCTGGCCCATTGAACGGTCTTCAGAGCCAAGCCTCAGGTGTGCTGTCCACAGATCCAGAGCTTTCCTCACGCTCAAGAGGACATCTGGACGCTGGTCATATTTCAGTCATGTTTCCTGGGAGCCACTGGGGAACCAGGTCTTTGGGCACTGGCTTCCCTGGAACTCGGGGGAGGGGGGGGGCGCAAAACCTCTATTTTCTTTGCATTTGATTGGGCTTTGAGGTGCACAGGTGTCTGCACCCCTTCAGTCCCATAACATGATCTCTGTTATAAAATTTGTCAGTGAAAATACTACCTTGGTATTGAGACAGGCTGAGCCCCTCCTGACCGGACTGGTTTCCATCCATTGCCCCTGAAACCTGGGTCAGTCACAGCCAGACAGGGTGGCGCTAGTAACCGAAAGGTACTTCTTTATCGGGCAAAAGACGGTCTTGACCCCAACGCACCCACAGTTCAGCCCCAGAATGAGTGCTGGGCGGGTTTGCTCTCAGTATAACAGTGAAAACACATGCCGGGTGGAGAAGGGGCACTAATGAGATGCCACACGTGAGGAAGCATGTCCTTGTACTGCGCAAGCGCCAGAGTCCCGCTGCGCACACTCAGCCGTCACCGGACCCCATCTCTCCCGCCTCGCTCCTTTAACACTGTGCCCGCCTTTGTTCCAGGAGCAGCACCCCTTCCTTTCACTCCAGACGAACTCCTTTGTGCACATGAGTGACAGTAAACCTCTCACCCGAGAACGCGTTTGTGTGGTCAACTGTTAACGTAAGAACATTCAAACCTGTAAAGAATTTCTGTGAGTTTATTTGAGCCAACAATTTCCCAGAAGCAGAATCTCAATGGATTGGGATAGTGCTCCAGAGAATGGCGGTTTTTCATCTATTTTTATACGTTGCAATCAAAGGAGGAGACGTAGGTGGGTTACATGAAATCCATTGGTGATAGGTGAGAGAGGCGGGAGAAAGCAAAGGAGAGTGGGAACCTTTGGGGTTGGATAAAGAGTAATATGATAGACAAACACTTCTTTTACTTAGGTGGGTACAGGATAGTTAACAGTCAACAATTAACAAGATAACAATAACAATGAAGGAATTTGTGGCATCTGTCCTGGCACCCAGGGCATTTGGTTGTGCCCTCAGGGGTCTGGGAAAAAGGGAAGTTACACGTTACCCTGACATTTCAATATGTTATCATAGATGCAAAAAGACAATAAGCTCAGTTAAGGTGAAGATTGACCTTGTCCCGGAAGATACCGGCCTAGGAAGTGACTACCTACCGTAACTGCTTTTCAAGTTTAATTTCAGACCATCCTTTGTGGTGACTTTAGGTCTCTGAGTTTGCAAGACCCGCCATGCAGGTCTCCCCTGAGCTTGTCAGGTCAGCATGTGGCCCCTTTAGTCCACAGAACTCTCCTGATTTCCATCTCGGGAGTTCCCAAGGACCCCAGAAGCCAATAACAGTATGATGACATTTCACAAGTCACCTAAACATAGCTGTTAAGAGCAAGTTAGTAAATAGATGTGAGTGGAATAAAAAAATTAGGTGAGCTCTTCAAATACTTGCCTAATCTGTTCAGTAACCTGAAACTTCAGAGTTTTAGTAAGTTAAATTGTTGTGGCAGAATGTACTGGGGAGTGATTAGCCAGCACCCTGAGGGAGGAAAGTTTAACCTTTATTTCACAGACCTGCTAGTCCAGGGGAATTCCGGACCCAAAGCCTGAACTGAACTCCTGGGGAGGCTCTGAGCTATGTATCTCCTCCTGTGGTGGCTCCACCCAAGTCAGTCAGAGTGGGGAAGTAAGACTGCAGTTTCAACCGGATACTGAACTAGATTGCAAGCACCATTACCCCTCCCCCCCCATTTTCCTTTTCAAAATAATGAAAATATGTTGGATATCTAGATTATTTTCCAATAGGATACTTGGTGAAACATTAATTGCTAAACATTGACAGGCCAGCAGAGGGCATTGGCTTAGGCGGGCTAGAAAGTACTGAATGAGGAAGTGGCCCCAGCCTCATTTCGTGGGAAAGCCAGCGGTCACCCACTCACCCTATCCCACACAACAGAAGGCAGCCACACCAAGAGCGAGACCAACTAGAACAACGCTTACAGCCCACAGCTCACACCCTCAGGCCAGCACTAATCGGTCTGAAGGACAATGAACTCCATCTAATCAGACTGGACCACCTACATCCCCAGCCTCCTCCCCTTGCACTTTTGGCTCATAAAATTCAACCCCAAGGACAGTGGAGGCTGAATCCTAATCATTCATGGTTGTGGCTCCATCCCCCCATTCCTTCTAATAAACTCCCCTCTTACTTGCTGGCTGTGTCCACCTATTTCCTGAGTGACTGAAATCTCACATATTGGTGCCGAAACCCGGGATCAAGCAACAGGATCAAGGCAACCACAGCTGGGGCCCACTCTCGCCCTCTGGGTGGCCTAGGAACTGGCCCCCATCCCTCTCGAACCCAGGAGTCAGGGTTTTAGTTCAGTGGCCTGAGCTCATCTTTCCCTTTTCTCTTTCCCTCTCCCCTTCCTTAAAACCACCCCACTCCCTCACCCTTCACGGAAAGGAAAGTTCCCCTTTTCTGGAATGGCACCAAGGTTTCCTCTTTTCCTTTGGGCAACCAGACACTCAGACCTCAGACAGACCGTGAAAGACCGTGTTCCTCCTCGTGTCCAGGGAGACCCCCAGCCATGCACCCTGCATGGCTGAACTCCTGCCCCCGACCCCCTGCATTCCCATCCTGAGCTCTGGCAGGTCTGGGTACTCATTTTCCTCCCCTCCCTAGTCATTCTTGTTCCATCCTGTTTTGAGTGCTCCCGCAACCCTGGACTAGTCCCCGGGGAGCTCTCCTGCCCCTGCAGGACCCTGAGTCGCCTCCCACTACCCTCCTGAAGCCTCTTCCCTCCTCCCCTGCCTCCTTGCCTTCTCCTTTGCTCCCGGGGACCATTCTGATGATACAATGATAGACACCACACTTTCACACAGCAACGGGCACTCATCTGTCGGGAGGGTTTTTGGCCCTTGATCGATCGTATTCTCTCTGAGAGTTTTGTTTTGGGGCCAGTCAGGCCCTACTTTTGGCCTCCCAAGGGCGACTGCAAAGCTGAGCGCCAGTGGAAACTCCACTATTTCTTTCTTGGGGGACTCTCTCCTTAGGGACGCCTTTGGCGAAGTCCATCCACTCCTACCGAATCCTCGCTGGCGACACAGGAACGCCTGCCTCGCCCACCAGATTCCTTGGGTCGTGGTCATTAAGTCTCACCCCTGTCTCCCTCATTCCTTTATTCCCGTCGCCTACACTCCATGGGGACTTCACAGTCGCTTCCCCCAAAAGACACTCCCCTTGGATGCTTGGCCTGCAGCCTCTCCAAGCTCTGCCTAGAGCAGCGGTTCTCAACCTTCCTCATGCCGCGACCCTTTAATATAGTTCCTCATGTTGTGGTGACCCCCAATTTCATTGTTACAAATTGAACATAATTAAAGCATAGTGGTTAATCACAAAAACAATATGCAATTATATATGTGTTTTCCGATGGTCTTAGGCAACCCCTGTGAAAGGGTGGTTCGACCTCCAAAGGGGTCGCGACCCACGAGTTGAGAACCGCTGGTCTAGAGGGAGACATCAAACCAAAGGCTTCTTTTTCATTCCATGTGGCCTGGCCACAATAGCCTTTAGATAGCCAGAGCCGATGGCCGGAAAACGGCACTTTTGATTTCCAAATCCTAACTGATCTCGACAATTTAATTTGGTGTAACGGCAAGTGGTCCGAGGTTCCATATGTCCAGGCTTTTGGGACACTTCGATCGCGTCCTACCCCCTGTCGGCCCATCACCTCTTTCCAGATCTTGCTTCTCAAGGAAAAGCCTCCTAAAACTCAGTCCCCTCCGGTAATTAATACACAGCCGCCAATGACCCTCCCACACACAATGTTTCTTCCTTTGACCCTGCAGACCATTCTCCTCCCATTGCCCCTCCATCTTCTCCTTCCCCTTCCCCTTCTTCTCCTTCCTCACCCTCACCCTCTGCCCCCTTCACTTCTCCACTTCTTGTTAAGCCCCTTCTCAACCCATCCTCTATCCTCCTATGCCCTCTAAGGACCCTGCACCAAGGGAGGCCATCTCCCCCCATACTTGATCCAGGGCCCCCTCCCCCTGAGACCAAAGCTCCCAACCCCCAACGGGAGGCTGCAGGAGGACAGGGCATCATGAGGTGAGAGATCTGCACAAATAGAAAAGAATCTAGGCTCCTTCTCAAATGGCCCAACCAAATTTACAAAAGAATTTAAATACTTAACTCAAACATATGGTCTGACTTCTCCAGCTGTCCATGTCATCCTTTCCTCCACCACCACCCCGAGGAAAAGGGTTGCATCTGGGCAGCTGCTACAGCTCACACGACAAAGTATTCGCTGAAAATCCAGAGGAATGTAGGGGAATGCGAGGCACAAGTGCAATTCCAACAGCGAGCCAGGCTGGGCTGTCAGGAGCTTCCCTCACAGGAAGAGGACGGTGCATTTCCTCACTTGTCTTTCAGAGGGAAAGCGAAAGGCAGGATTTAAAGCCGCCAACTATGACAGAGTCTCAGAAATCACCCCAAATCCAGACGAAAATCCTGCCACCTTTCTAAACCGCCTCACGGAGGCCATAGTAAAATATACCAATATAGCCCCGCATCCTGCAAGGGAGCCCTCGTCCTCCATACCCACTTCATCAGCCTATCAGCACCAGATACTCACAAAAAAACACAAAATCACAACAGGGGCCTCAGTCGCCCCAGCAAGAATGTGTACAGGCTGCTTTTAAAGTTTTTAAAAAACAGACAGGAAGAAAAGGAACCGTCAGAAAGGCAAAAGGAAAGAGAGAGGAAAGGGAGGTGGCCTGCGAGAAGGCGAGACAGGAAAGAGATGAGGCCTGCTATTTGCTTCTCGCCACCCACTGCACTAAGAGCGCCCAAACAGGGTAGCGGTAAGAGATTCCAGGCTCTCATATTTAAAATCGTTTTTCTTGAGATATTAATGTTTATTGCATGTAACATGATTATATTTAAGATCGTTTTTCTTGGCCAAAGATCTATATAAAGCCACCTCAGGGACCCTTCACGAGCCAATCGATGATCCTAATAAAATATTCCTTTAACAAATTAAAAACTGCACTCACGCAGGCCCCAGCCTGAGCCCTCCCTGATCCCAGGAAGCCCTTTACACTTCACAGACACCAGAATGGATTTGCCTGTGGAGTCTTCACACAGACCCTGACCAACAGGTCATCGCCTATCTCTTCAAGTCCTTGGATCCTCCTTTCCTTGGTTGGCCTGCCTGCCTTAGGGCCCTGGCTTCTGCAGCCCTACTTATACAAGAGACACTCAAACTGGTGCCCTATGCCAATCAGAGTATTATCTCCTCATGACCTTGAACCTTTACTAACCCACCAAGCTATCACCAATGTATCTCCCTCCCAACTACAAACCCTACATGTGCAACTACTTTTTAACCCTCAGATCCAAATCTCACACAGCTCCAAGCCCCCAAATCCAGCAAGGTCTCTCAGGACAGACAAGTCCATCCACCCTACACAATTGTCTGGACATAACAGAACACTTCTTACACCCCTTCCGTGAGATCAGAGACACTCCCCTACCACCACCTGCCATCGATTGGTTTATTGACGGCAGTGCACTTAAGGATCCCTCCAAACAGGCTGGATATGCCATAGTGTCCTCACAGTCTGTAATCGAATCTGGCCCCCTTCCACCTGGCACTCCCTCACAGCAGGCAGAGGTAATTGCCCTGACTCGAGCTCTAACTCTCACTAGACACAAACCTAAAAATGTCTACACTGACTCTAAATATGCCTTTCATATCACCCATTCTCATCTTCCCATATGGAGAGAGGATACTCACCTCAAAAAACTCACCAATCACTAACAAACACTCATCATCAAACTCTTCCAAGCAGCGCAGTTGCTCACTCAAATAGCGGTCATCCATTACAGAGGGCACCAGACCACCAAAGACCCCATCTCAGATGGAAACAGTAAGGCAGACGAAGAGGCTAAAAGACAAGCACAGGAACCCATGTCTTCTCAACTCCTTGCCATGCCTCCTCAGGCCCCAACATATTCCACTCAAGAACAGATGGACCTCACTCAACTCGGGCCTCCCTCAGTGAGGGATGGTTTCATCTAAATAAGATAGTTCTTCCAATACCACATGCTCGAGAAATTCTCACAAATCTCCACAATCATTTTCACATCGGACCTAAGCCTTTAACTGCCCTCCTATCCCAGACCATCTTACATTCATCCCTTTACTCTGACCTACTAGACATACCAGATCTTGCCCCACCTGGCAATGAACTTCTCACAAGGAGGGCTTATGTCCTCCCCTTCCCCCTTCCACCTAGCCAGGGGACAAGTCCCAGGACAGGATTGGCAAGTTGACTTTGCACACCCACCACCCATCAGGATGAGATACTTGTTAGTGTTTGTTGACACCTTTACAGGGTGGGTTGAGGCCTTCCCCACATCTTCGGAAAAGGCCACCCAGGTGGCTGAAGCCCTGATGCCAAGTACCATTCCCTGATTCAGCCTCCCCACATCACTACAACCTGACAATGGTCCTGCCTTTATTTCTAAAATTATTCAACAAGTTTCCCAATCCCTAGGGATTAAATGGTGGCTCCACATACCATATAGACCCCAGTCATCAGGAAAGGTTGAATGAATGAATGGCATCCTCAAACTACACCTCACTGAGCTCAGCGCCCAGACACAACTTCCCTGGCTGAGATTGCTGCCTTTGGCCCTCCTCAAGAGCAGGTCCACACCCTGTAAGCCACACATGCTCAGCCCTTTGAGCTCATGTACAGTAGGCCCCTATTAATGGGTAACCTACCACCTCCTATTTCATCATATGGGGACTACCTCCCAATACTAACACAGACATGCACCCTTCTGAGGGAATACAAAGATCAATACTCCCTCAGGTCACACAGGGAAAACCAAGCACCCACATATCCCCAGGGGACTATGTCTACTTGAAAACCCTACAGCCCAAGTCCCTAACCCCATTATGGATGGGCCCCCACTTGGTTCTCCTCACACCAACCGCAGCTAAATCAGTAGGCATAGCCCCATAGATTCACTTACCCAGATTAAAACTCATCTACCAACTTACAGAAACAGAAAACTCCTCGCTGCCATCAGTACTGGAGGACCTCACTGACGCTCCACTTCATTACACATATATCCCCATGGGAGACCTCACACTAAAAATCTCCAAAACCAAGCCCAATGCCCAGTGAAATACGTAATCAAGCTCTCTCATACCTACAAATCGTCAGTGATGACCTGTTTTGGTTCACCCCAGCCGTTACCCCCACACAGTGGAAGCTATCTTCAAGCTCATTACAGATCTCTGGCTTCAGGTAGATCTGCAGGATTTTTCTTCTGACCCCAAATATCTCTTTACCTTCATATTATTCCTAGTCCTAGCAGATCTCCTGACCTCCTAAGTGGCTTATTTAGCAACCCTCTTTCACCTCCTCCTCTTACTGTGTACACCGACCTACTCCATACCTCTTAACCATCTCCTAAGTCCTCACCACCTCTCCCAAACCCTCAACTTGATGCATCACCTCCTCAACTCCACCAACCCCACTCTCGAGCAAGACTATTGGCTCTGTCTTCTCCTCTCATGAACCAGCTACACAGCAGCCCCCACCTCCTTGCATGAATGGGCCAACTCCAATCTATTCTTCCACGATAGAATACACGGAGGGTCCCCATTCCAATTCATGCACCTCAATGAACTTTATGACTTTAAAATCACCCAGGAGACACAAGGTATTCTCACGGGCAGAGCTGTCCAATTACCCCAGTAATATTTAAATAATATAACCCAACATTCATCCAACAGAGTCCCCATCCTAAGACCAGTAATGAACAACACCGTCCTAACCTATAAAGCCCCTCTCTGCATCAACAGGACACACCCTACAGGAAAAAGTTTAGGACATCTTGGTAACCACTTATGCAATTTCACTCTTAACATTACACCTTCCTCTGAGTAGGATAGCCATACCGCCACCCAGACAACCCCTTTTTCATGACCTGTTCGATTCTCAGCCTGGCCCTCCATCTCAGCGACCTTCCCAACAACATCAGTCTCCCAATTCTGTCAAGCTCGATCGATCCCCTTCCTCTTCCTGCATCAACTACTTTCCTTGGCAGGATTGCACTTCACAAGCTCAATCTCAATGCTGCCACTCCCTTCCCATGGTCTTACACTCAATTTTGGGTGGAGACCAAAAAGAAGTATATATTTTTTGAAAACACCACCTCTGGGGTCACACAGGTCAATCCCCCTATCCCTTCTCAACCCCTTAGAGGAGCAACCTTATCTGGATTTCCCTCTACGTATTTGGAAAAATGAAAATAACAAGCTTACTTACCTCTTCACTATAGAAAATACCTTCTGCTTAGAAAATCAAGGAATTTTCTTCCTATGCGGAACCAATACCTATCTTTGCTTCCCAGCCAACTGGATGGGAACTTGCATCCTAGTCTATCTTGCCCCTGAAATAGACATTGTCCCCAATTATCAGTCCTGCACAGTTCCTCTCACAGCTCATTCTCATACTAAGGGAGGCATCGTACTCTTTCCCCTCTTTGCCAGCCTAGAGATAGCTGCTGGCGTAGGCACTGAACTAGGAGGAATAACAACCTCTCTTTCCTACTATCAAATCCTATCCAAGACCTTTCAGCTAGCTGAGAGGATGTTGCCAAAAGTATTGTTGCGGTACAAGACCAAATAGATTCCTCAGCAGCAGTCACCCTTCAAATCGAAGAGGCCTTGACTTCTTCACAGCAGAAAAGGGGGACTTTGTCTATTCCTTGGGGAAGAATGTTGTTTTTAGGCCAACCAATCTGGCATAGTTAGAGACGAAGTCAAGAAATTAATTGATAAAGCCTCCTTAATCAGACAATGAGCAGCTGAATCTTGGCTACAACCTTCCTCATGGATAACATTTATCCTGCCTTTCTTAATGCCTCTCATACTACTCCTTCTATTTCTATCCATCAGACCCTATGCTTTTAAACTCTTCACACAATTCCTCCAAAAAACTATTCATACCACAACTCAAATGCAAATTAACCATATTCTTCTTCTCCAAAGATACATATATCAACCTTTAAATACCATAGAACAACCCTATTCAGACATTTATATCCCCCAGGGAGAGCAGAGAGGGAATAAAAAGGAATCACCCATTGTCCCTTCTCAGCAGGAAGTAGCCTAGACCTAGTAGATGCCCTACTCTCCTGACCCAAAAATCCCCCTGTGTTTCTTCCCATTTTATAAAGAAAAAGGTGGGAATGACAGGCCAGCAGAGGGCGTTTGGCTTAGGTGGACTAGAAAGTCCCAAACTAGAAAGTGGTCCCAGCCTCATTTTGTGGAACAGCCAGAGGTCACCCAGTCATCCTATCCCGCACAACAGGGTGCAGCAGAGAGCGAGACAGCAGGCCAACGATAACAACGGCCGCTTACAGCCCACAGCTCACACCCTCAGGCCAGCACTAATGGGTCTGAAGGACAACGAACTCCATCTAATCAGTCTGGACCAGGTACATGCCCCAGGCTCCCCCCCTTGAGCTTTTGGCGCATAAAATTCAACCCTAAGGACAGTGAAGGCTGAGTCCTAACCCTCCCTGGTTGTGGCTCCATCCCCCCATTCCTTCTAAAAAAAACTCCCCTCTTGCTTGCTCACTGTGTCCGCCTATTTCTTTGAGCGACTCCAATCTTACAAACATAAGTTTATCTCCTTTCAGCTGCCTGTTGCAGTAAAACTGAAGAAAGATGTGGGTCTCTTAGTTAACATGTCTTATGCCATGCTGGAAATGTTTCTATAAGAAAGCACATATTTCTAGAAATTCAATCCACAAAATGCTAATTCACAATTGCTTGCTTCTTCGTTTTTCTAGAAATTAAGGTTTCTATAGGTTAAATCTAATTAATATATGTAATTAAAGAAGTGTGAACAAAAAAAAGAGGTTCTGTTGAAATAAACAAACAACCAAAATAGAAACAGACTCATAGATTCAGAGAATAAACTGATAGTTGCCAGAGGGAAGGGGTGTTGAGGGACTGGGTGAAACAGGTGAGGGATTAGGAAATACAAACTGGCAGTTACAAAACTGTCAAGTGCAGCATAGAAAGCAGAGTCAACATTATTGTAATAACTCTGTATGGTGCTGAGTGGGTTCTAGAAATATTGGGGAAACCACTTTGTATATGACTGCTAACCGCTATGCTGTACACCTGAAACTAATACAAAATAATATTGAATGTAAACTGTGATTGAAAAATAAAATGAAAAGGGGGGGGGCTCTATAATAAACCTCACAGGATGATCTCGAATTAGGCTGCGTAGCAGAACAGCTTCGATAAAAGCTCCAGGAGGTGTCAAGAAGAAAGCAGACCAGCCCAGTGGATGGATGGCTTGGAACTGGCAGAGACCAGCTGGACCCAGTGTGGCCACTAATCTTACCTCCCCCCTCATATGCTCATTGTAATACATTAGCATACGAAACCACACACCTGAGCCACCATGATGAGAAGTGGAAAGTCCATATAAGGACACAAGATGGTTGATCGGCTCTTTTGAGAATTCTCCACCCCTTTCTGGAAAACTCCTGAATATTTCTCCCCTTACTGAATGCCCTGCTCCTCAATTAGATGAGCCCCAAAGAAGGAAATGCACTAGGGAGGGGCTGCTCTGCCTGTGGAGGAGCCCACTCTCAGCCTCACGACTTCACTAATGCACTCATTTTAACCTCTATGCAGGCTCGTGTTTGAATTATTTCCTGTGTGATGCCAAGGAGCCACAGTGGGTTGCAGATCCTTGGGTTCCGGACCCCTGGAGTGCCTGCATCAATTTGATCATAAATTCCTGGGCAGGTTGTGGTGGGTAGTCACATCCCAGGCCTATAAAAGGTTGAACTTTGCCTTAAGCAAACCCTGCACGTTGTTCCCGTGCATCTAGCTTAACATGCCTTTGAATGCCTGACCCTTCCTCAAAGTAGAGACCCTCAAGGGAGCACATAATCTTGTTAACTATCATGAAAACCAATCAGAGGTCCCCCCCCCGCCACTCCATTGCCTTCTCCCATCTTCATGTAATCTTCCTCACATCCCCTTCTTAATTCCAAATGTGTGAAAGGAATGGGAGCATTGAGATCTTGCTTTCTGGTATGTCATCAGTTTGGCTCAATAAACTCTTATAAAAGTTCTGTACAGGTCTGGACATTTCTTGCATTGATAAAAACTACTAGAAATATTATGGGAAACAACTCTGTATGCAAGGAAAGTAGAACGTGTTTTTGGCTGAGAAAAGCAGAGGTATGGAGATGCATTTTTGTTAAGGGAACTAAGAGTAATTTTGTCTAAAGTAGAACATCTGGTTATGAAGGACAAACTAAATATATTTAAAAAGTTAAAAAGAGAAAGAGAATTTTACCTGTGTAGTCAAGTTGGCTAAAAAAATCAATTGTTAATATGAGAGTTTTTAAATAAGCTTTGATATCAATAGAAAAATCATGTTCAACTAAAATTAAAACTTGATTTTCTTTCTCAGCTCAAAGGACAAAGTATTCTTGGACTATAGGTCTGCCCTGATTAAGTCTTCTGCCTGGAAAGCAAAGATTTTGTGTCTTACCCACTGTGCTTTGCACAGTCATCAGGGCTTTGTTTAACACTGAGGCTCCTTAATAAGGAGCTAAGTTGCTCAGAAGTATGTAACCTCTGTATTTGCCTTTGATCTATGATCCTATTTAGTCAAGTGTTCATACTTTTGATGTTTTTGACAAACTTCCCAAAATCAAATCCTAAAAAAAAAGTCTTTTTGATCCCAAACTAACTTTGAAATTTCCCAGAGGTCCCCTAGAAACTCTCAAAGGATTTTTTCTGTTCTTATAAAAAGGGAGCTGTTGAACTGACTAGGCATATTTCTATGTTAAATTAAGGTGTATCTCATTCTATTGCATTTCTCTTTATTGTACTTTTGTTTTTCACAAGTAGACGTGTGTGGCAGCTGTGTCAGGGAAGTCTTATTGGCACCATTTTCCAACAGCATTTGTGCACTTCATGTCTCTGTGTCACATTTTGGTAATTCTTGCAATATTTCAAACTTTTTCATTATTATTATACTTGTTATGTGATATTTGATGTTACTATGGCAATTGTTTGGGGGCATCACATCCATACAACATGGAGGATTTAATCGGTAAATGTGTATATTCCAACTGCTCCATCTCTCTCCCTCTTTTCAGGCCTCTCTATTCCCTGAGACATAACACTATTGAAATTAATTCAATTAATAACCTTACAATGGCTTCTAACTGTCCAAGTGAAAGGAACAGTTATGTCTCTCACTTTAAATCAAAACTTAGAAATGATTAAGCTGAGTGAGGAAGGCATGTTGAAAGCTCGATAAGCTGAAAGATAGGCCTCTTGCACCAACAGTTAGCCAAATTGTGAATGCGAAGTTATTGAAGGAAGCTAAAAGTGCTACTCCACTGAATACACAAACGACAAAGCAAGATAGCCTTATTGCTGATGTGGAGGAAGTTTTAGTGGTCTGGATAGAACATCAAACCAGCCGCACATTCCTTTAAGCCAAAGCCTAAGCCAGAGCAAGGCCATAATGCTCCTCAATTCTACGAAGGCTGAGCCATGACGAAGCTGCAGAAGAAAAGTTTGAAGCTGACGGAGGTTGGTTCATGAGATTTAAGGGAAGAAGCCATTTCTAGAACATAAAAGTACCAGGTGACACAGCAAGTGCTGACGTAGAAGCTGCAGCACGTTATCCTGAAGATCTAACTCCGGTAATGAATGGAGGTGGCAACACTAAGCAACAGATTTCCAGTGTAGACAAAACAGCCTTGTATTGGAAGCAGATGCCATCTACAACTTCATTGCTAGAGAGGAGAAGTCGATGCCTGACTTCAAAGATTCAAAGGACAGGCTGACTCTTGTGTTAGAGGCTAATGCAGCTGGTGAGTTTAAGTTGAAGCCCAATGCTCATAACCATTCTAAAAATCGTAGGACTGTCAAGAATTATGCTGCCCTGGCTGGTTTTGCTCAATGGATAGAGAGTCAGCCTGCAGACTGAAGAGTCCCAGGTTCGATTCTGATCAAGGGCACATGTCCGGGTTGTGGGCTCAATCCCCAGTAGAAGGCATGCAAGAGGCAGCCGAACAATGGTTCCTCTCATTATTGATGTTTCAATCTCTCTCTCCCTCTTCCTTCCTCTAAATCAATAAAAATATGTTTTTTTTAAGAATTATGCTAAATCTCCTCTGTCTATGCTCTATAAATAGAATAGCAAAGCCTAGATGACAACATATCTGTTTATAACATGACTTACTAAATATTTTAAGGCCACCATTGAGACATACTGCTCAGAAGAAAAGAATTCCTTCCATAATATTACTGTTCATTGACAATGCACCTGGTCACCAAAGAGCTCTGACGGAGATGTACATGGCTAATGTTGTTTCCATGCCTGCTAACACACATCCATTCTGCAGCCCATGCATCATGGACTAATTTTGACTTTCAGGTCTAATTTTTTTTCCTATTTTCTTATTTTTATTTTTTTTTATAATTCTCAAGCTAGGATATTTTTTCTTTGATTTTTAGAGAGAATGGAAGGGAGGGGAAGAGACACAGAGACAGAAACATCATTGGTTGCATCTTGCACATGCCCCAATCGGGCCAGGATCCAGCCTGTGATCAGCCTGCAACTGAGGTACTTGCACTTGACATGCCCTTGACTGGGAATCAAACCCACAACCTGTTAAAGAATCTACCAGGTGACCAGAGAATGCACAGGAGTACTTGGAGATACAGAAAAACCCATTTATTTTCAAATGTTTCACATGAACTAGTACAGTGACTCAGGGAAAATTGTTTCTTTACAAATCCTGAGCAAACCAATATGGAGGAAGCTCTCTCTTTATACCCTTTGGTTTCTTTGTCCCCCAAATATGGATGACACTTCTGGATCTTTAGTGGGCTTTGCAAAAAGCCCCATGAGTTAGGATGGGGGCAGTGAGACCACACCTAAAGGCCTAGCCCGGTTCCAGTGCTGATAACCCCCTCCGGGGGTTGTGTATTTTTCATGGTTTATGGCCTCCGTAAAATGTATTTAAGTAAACTGGTCTTGCAAGACCAGTTTGTGGAGAAAGGGGCAGTGACTTAATTATGGGCTATCAAAAATGTACATTAGGTTACTGGCACAGATTCAGATTGCTAGCCCCCCAAAAATGTCTTATCTTCCACATCACACCCTTCAGTCTGTGGGCTGACACTCTATCCACTGAGCCAAACCAGCTAGGGCTGCAGGTCTTATTATTTAAGAAATACATTTTGTAGGCTTAGATGCCACAGATAGTGATTCCTCTGATGGGTCTGGGCAAAGTAAATTGACAACCTCTGGAAAGCATTCACCATTCTAAATGCCATTAAGAGCATTCTTGATTCATGGAAAGAGGTTAAAATATCTACATTAACAGGAGTTTGGAAGAAGTTGATTCCAACTCTCATGGATGACTTTGAGCTGTTCAAAACTTCAGTGGAGGAAGTAACTGCAGATGTAGTGGAAATAGCAAGAGAACCAGAGTTACAAGTGGAGCCTGAAGATGTGACTGAATTGCTCCAATTTCATGATAGAGCTTTAATGGATGAGGAGTTATTCTGAAACACAGTAATCTCTATTTTGTAAAATTGCTGTTGGAAATTCTCTGCTGTTCTCAGACTGTCCCTTATTCTGTGAATTAACTCTGCTTATTAGCTTCTGTAAACATATGCTTTTTAGCTTACTTGAATAATAGGGAAGATAAACTTAGCTGTCTGACCTTGTAGATTAGGGACTGATTCTCCCATACTCTCATGCCAAGTGTTTTAGTTACCTGAATAGAACTGTGTCATACTCAAGGTTATAGGCTTCCTGCAAGATATCTACTAAGCATGCATGGGGCTCTTTGAAAATGTGCAAAGGTCCATATTTGGGAGACAAAGGGACTGGGGGATTATAAAGGGAGAACTTCCTCCATGTTGCTTTGCTCAGACTATGGAAGCAGTCTGGGCCTGCTAGTGTAATAAAAGACTCCAAATTAATTAGCTCATTAAGGCATCTTCTGTAAACCTTGCTGATTTACAATATAACATTTGGAGGCACCAGCGAGATTTTTGCCTAATGGCACTTGGCCTCAGACGCCATGGGCGGACGGCCTCCCCTGGCCTGGCTGCCAGGCCCTGAGGATCTCTAGGGGAGGTACCACCTGAAGTTCCAGGACCCCAGAGATGCTTCTCGGTGGTCTTGACAGCCGGATGGAGGACAACTGACATGCCCCTATATCCTTTCGGAGTCACCAAAAATGCCTCTAGAGGTAAATGAATTCCATTAAAGGATTTTCAAGTTCACTTTCCTGTCTGTCTGCCTGTGACTGGTCATCCTGTACTGAGAGAAGGACTGGACAGAGTCGTAACTTCTCTGGTAGATTCTCACCAAGACATTGGTTGAGAATCCTGTTCCTGGGGCGTGGGTTCTGGGAGGGCCCCCATGTCTATTAGGGGAGTTGGAAGTGTTCAGGTTAACTGTTTAACTTCCAAGTGAATGTCTGCTGAAAGAGTGTGAGAGCCTGCATTAAAGTGTGCACTTGTTAACTGAAAGGGATAAAGGGATTGCGCCGTCTGGCTGAAACATTTAATTTGTTTGGGGCAAGCCATCCCTGCCTTAGGGGGAAGCCTAGTTGTATGGTGTCCCAAATAGCTTGTATTTCTTATATATTTAAGGCCCATCACCTATGTCGAGGTGCAGGGGGTTCCCATATAGGTGCTGCTCCTAAGCGGAACATGCACAGGTAGGTGGTCTGGACCATCTGCTTGAGGCTTGCTCCAATACCTTCTGGTCAGACATTTTCACAGAGATAGCACTGAGATCTGAGCCGAGCAGGAGAAATCACACACAGACAAACAGGTTAAATGCAAGCACACAGGGGGTTTATTTACCAGTTCCTGATGGGTCTCAGACCCTGGGAAGGATCCACCCAGCGATGCTCGCTGACACACACAAAAGGGTAGACGGTGCCATTGGCTGCTGGCTCTTTTGTTGATCAACAGTTAATTGGGCAGAGTTTCCTGCTGGGAACCAAGACTTGAGCACACACAGGTTCTCACGCTCTGGTGATAGGAGAGCTGTGAGCTGCTGGGTCGATCAGACTGTCTGATTATATACCCCTCTGTAGACGTGGTCTTCATTGGTGTGTGTGTTATCAGCGGCTGCCATATGTGGATCCAACTGGGGTCTGCTAATCTATGGGTGTGTACAGGCTTTAGGTGTTCCCATCAGATAGGTTGTTTACCAGTACTAGTGGGGTTACAAGGGTGCATTCTTGGGTCTCACACAGTATTCCTATATCTAACATTAGGCGTTATAATAATTACTATAACAGTCCACACAGGGTTACATGCTTTAAGTCTTACATTCTAAGGTCCTAATGTTAAGTACCATAATGATTATGATAACATATGGTGAGGCTGAACACCGTGACAGACTGCAAAAGTCCCAAGCAGCGGCTGAGAATTCTTTTTCTCAGGGTCGTTTTTCTCTCTGTCAGGGAAGGAATCAGCCCGCTTAGCTAATGAAATTTCTGTCTATGTTTGTACAGTAGAGACTTTAATTTGCTCTTCCCTGATTTATGATTTTGCTGTGTTAGGTTAAAAATTTAAAAATTCTAAGGTTAATTTAAAGGTATAAAATTTGTAAAGGTTACAACCCAGGGAAGTTTAAAACAAAGGCCGGCTAAGTTCCAAGGCTGCTTGTAAGGAAAAGTGAGAGAAAAAAATTGAGTTCTAAAGTTAACTAATTGCAACAGAGTTGTAAAAAGTCATAAAAGTCTCAAGGAACAAAGAACTTGTCATTTACAGCTCCCTTATCTCTTCCTGCCGAGGATGGAGGGAATGGTTAATGCAACAAGGGAGGGGGAGAGGGGGAAAGATAAAAACTGAAGAAAGGAAAAAAAGGGAGTCTTTTCACTTTTAAACAGAGAAGCTGGAGGTTTCTGGCTACCAGCCTAGCAGAATAAAATTGCTGGACATCAAAGAAAAAGAAGTCCAACTAGTGTTACTATAATTGTCTACTTATAGACCCTGCTGACCCTGGTTATATGTCTTGTTTGGCTTATAGTTTTCAGTTGTTTATTAGGATCCTCCTAGAAGACATAACCTGGTTTTTCCCTTCTTCGCTCACCCCTGACGGCATCTGTGACTAGATTGAAGATCTTTCCTATCAAGGGGCCCTCCAGGACTTCAGTCCTCTAGAAATTTCCCTGTATACCTTTCTCCTGCTCTGTCTTCTTTCTCTGCCTGACTAGAGTCATTTTTCTCCACAGGTCGCTCTCTGGCTTTCTCTGAAGGTCCTGTTTTTTTCTCTTCCTCCTCTCAGTGGGAATCGCTTCCTTTTACTTCACAATGGGAGGGAGGCATTTCAGGGAAGGTTTCTCAGATGATGTATATGGCATAAAATTCTCAAAGGGCAGGCTGAGGACCCTGTGTGAGTCAGAACGGCCTACGTTTGGAATAGGGTGGCCAAACGCAGGGTCTCTCGATCCCAGGCTTGTAAAAGCTGTTTGGAATATGGTCACCGGGGACCCTGAGAACCGGATCAATTTCCCTACATAGATAAATGGTTAGACTTAGTTCAGAATCCCCCACCGGGGCTAAAAATTGTGCTCTGCAGATTGGGGCCCGAATATTAGTGGCCGGCCCCAGAGGGAGTGAGAAACGGGGAGCCAGCCCCAGGGAAATCCCAAAAAGGAAGGCACCAGCTCCAAGGGAGACACCATCCAAAGCCCAGGTTCTTCCCCTTCTCCAGAGGAGGCAGGTCTTCCTCCACCTTATAATTCCCGGGTTTCCTCGCCTCTGCCTCCGCCACAACTTCCCCATCACAGAAGGAGGAAAATCCCCCAGCTCCACCACAGGGGGTGCGGTCTCCTTCATTCTCACCTCCTGCCACTCTGAGCCACACCCAGGCAAGGGAGAGCAGTGCGGGAGCCCCTCCACCCGCGGGGTCTCTCCTACCCTTAAGGGAGGCACCCCCTACTGAGGGGAATTTGGGAGAGCGACCCTTTTTGGTTTATGTCCCCTTCCGTACAAGCGACCTCTATAATTGGAAGACTCAAAACCCCCCTTTTCCTGAGAAGCCTCAGGCCCTAATTGGCCTCCTAGAATCTGTCTTTCATACCCACCCACCAACCTGGGATGATTGCCAGCAACTTTTAGTCACTCTCTTCAGTTCGGAAAGAGAGACAGAATTCGGCTTGAGGCTAAGAAAGCAGCCCTGGGGCCAGGGGGAGGTTCGCTAGAGGAGAATGGGGATCATGGGGATCGGGTGGAGGAGATTTTCCCATCCCTCCGACCCCATGGGACCCCACCTCGGCGGGAGGGAGGGTTTCCTTGGACACTTTTCACCGTGTTCTCCTAGCAGGCATCAAGGCAGCAGCCCGAAAGCCTACAAAGTTATCAAAAGTTACTGAAGTCCTTCAAGGAGCCCAGGAATTGCCCGCGGCTTTTCTGGAGCACCTCCGCGAGGCTTACAGAACTTACACTCCCATTGATCCAGATGCTCCAGAACCAACAGGCTCTCAATTTAGCCTTTGTAACTCAGCCAGTTTAGACATAAGAAAAACTCCAAAAACTAGAGGGATTCCAGGGCATGAATCTGTCTCAATTAATTGAGGTAGCCCAAAGGGATTTAGCAACAGAGACTCCCCAGGGGGGAAGCAGGACAAGAGATGAGCAAGGGCAGTTGTAGCAGCGGCAGCAGCTCTAAAAGAAACAAACCCCAGAGGAAGAAGGGTTCATAAAAGCCCAACAGCAGGGGAGCAGGAAAAAGCCAGTGTGCCTACTGTAAAAAGGCGGACACTGGAAGAGAGGCTGCCCTGACCGAGACCCATCCCACGGGGACAGGAAAAGACAGCCTAAGGCCCCGAAGGTCCTGAATCTAGAGGAGGATTGACGGGCCGGGGCTCCATCCCGCTCAGCCTCCAGGAGCCCAGGGTAACATTACAGATAGGGGCCAAGCCTGTTAGCTTCCTAGCAGATACTGGTGCTACTTATTCTGTCCTGACTGAGCCTACGGGACCAATAACCACCAAGAGAACTTCAATACAGGGGGCCACGGGAAAGTCAACTCTCTGCCCATGGACTTCAAAAAGGGCAGTAGATCTTGGGAAAAGCACTCTAACCATTCATTCCTAGTCATCCCGGAGTGTCCCTACCCCCTATTAGGATGAGACCTCCTACAGAAGCTACAGGCCACCATCTCGTTCGAAGGGGACAAGGCCCACCTTACCGTGGGCCCTCCAGCCCAAGGTTCCTTTCCTACCAAAATCGTACTCACCTGCCCTCTGTCGAAAGACTATCTTTTACAGGAGCCATCTCCGGAAGTTTCACCCGCCAGTGAGTCCTCTGGATACCTGAAAAGACTTCAGCAGCTTTTCCCACCGTATGGATGGAGAACAACTCTCCAGGGACTGGCAAGTCACCAAACCCTGATCGTAGTCCAGCTAATGGCCACCACAACGCCGGCTCAGGTAAGACAATATCCTATAAGTCTAGAGCAGCCGTGGGCAAACTACGGCGCCCTGTGGGCTGGATCTGGCCTGTTCAGCTGTTCTATCCTCCGGCCCGGCCCGCGGAGCCGAAAGAGCGGAGGGTTCTCTTGCTCTCCCCTCCGCTCCTTCACCAGCAGCAGTGTTAACATGGCAACGTCGGGAAACACGGCTGCAGCTCCTTCTTCTGACCAGTTTAAGAACCCATTGTGGCCCTCAAGTCAAAAAGTTTGCCCACCCCTGGTCTAGAGGCTAAGCGGGGTGTTGCTACACACATCCACAGACTACAAGAAGCAGGTATTCTTATTCCTTGCCAGTCCCCTGGAACACCCCCTTACTCCCAGTCCTGAAACCAGGGACAAAAGACTACCAGCCAGTGAAGGACCTAAGGGAAGTAAATAAGCAGGTTGAGACCATACACCCCACAGTCCCTAACTCCTACACTCTCCTAAGCCTCCTCCCAACAGAGCGTAAATGTTACACTGTCTTAGACCTAAAGGACGCCTTCTTTAGCATTCCTTTAGCCCCCATAGCCAACCCATTTTTGCATTTGAATGGATAGACCCTGAAGCTGGATTTTCAGGACAATTAATCTGGACCTGACTACTGCAGGGGTTCAAGAATTCCCCCACCTTATTTGATGAAGCCTTGAGCTCAGATCTGCTCACTTTTGGGCATACAAACCCCAAGTGTACTTCACTACACTATATAGATGACCTCCTCCTTGCTATGGACTCTGAGGTTGAGTGTCGGAGGGCTACTGAAAGTCTCCTAGACACATTACAGGCTCGAGGGTACAGAGTATCAGCCAAGAAAGCTCAACTCTGCACCCCCAAAGTTACACACCTAGGGTACAACATCTGTCAAGGCAAGCGGACTCTTTCCCTCAGTTGGATTGAGGCAATCGAATCCCCACCCCCAAGACCCAGAGATGGTTACAGGAGTTCCTGGGGGCTGTTGGATACTGCTGCCTATGGATCCTGGGGTTTGCAGAGATGGCCAAGCCTTTATACTCCAGAATGGGTGGGGGGGGGGTCCGCAACCACTAGAGTGGTCCAAGTCAGAGCAGCAAGCCTTTGAAAAATTAAAAACTGCCCTAACATCAGCTCCTGCTTTAACACTGCCAGATGTAACCAAGCCCTTCCATCTCTATGTATGTGAGACAAGGGGCATAGCCAAGGGTCTTGCCCAGTCTTGGGCCTTGGAAAAGACCAGTAGCTTACCTACCCCATTGCATCCAGCTGGCCTGCTTGCCTCCGGGTGGTAGCAGCCACAGCTGTACTTGTCAAAGAAGCAGACAAGTTAACCCTAGGGCAAGAACTAATCCTAACCGCCCCACATGCGGTCAAGGCTTTACTCTGGAGCACCCCAGAGTGCTGGATGTCAAACGCTCGAATCACCCAGTTTCAAGCTCTTCTACTCGACCAGCCCCACATCAGGTTCCACAAGGCTCTTGCCATCAACCCTGCCAGCCTCCTTCCAGACGATGACCCTGAATGATTGTTTAGAGGTCATTGACTTCCCACAGACAGCCCGTCCGGACCTCACTGACACCCCAATGGCCCGGAGTAGTTTTGTCCAGGAAGGAATCAGGTATACGGGGGCAGCAGAGTTACTCTAGGCCAGCGGTTCTCAACCTGTGGGTCGCGACTCCTTTGGGGGTCGAACGACCCTTTCACAGGGGTCGCCTAAGACCATTGGAAAACACATATATAATTACATATTGTTTTTGTGATTAATCACTATGCTTTAGTTATGTTCAATTTGTTAGAATGAACATACATTCTGCATATCAGATATTTACATTATGATTCATAACAGTAGCAAAATTACAGTTATGAAGTAGCAATGAAAATAATTTTATGGTTGGGGGTCACCACAACATGAGGAACTGTATTAAAGGGTCGCAGCTTTCGGAACGTTGAGAACCACTGCTGTAGATGGAACCATCTCGTCTCAGGCACTCACTCAGGGAACGTTGACCAGAAGGCCTAATTAATTGCTCTTATTCAGGCTCTCCGGTGGGCAAGAGGGAAATCAGTAACGATTTATACTGATAGCAGGTACGCATTTGCAACGGCTCACATACACAGTGCTATTTACAAGGAAAGGGGACTTGTAACTTCAGCCAGGAAGGACAGCAAAAATAAGGAGGAGATTCTGGCTCTACTAGAAGCCATCTGGCTACCGAAGGTAGTGGCACTGGTCCACTGTAAGGGGCACCAGAAAGGGGACTCTCTAGACGCGAGAGGAAACCAGGCCGTGGACAAAGCGGCCCGGGAGGCTGCCCTAAAACCAGTAGGGCCCTTACAGATTCTAGTGACTCTTCCAGACCCTGACCTACCCACCTCACCAGCCTACACGGAGAAGGAGGAGAAGCTAGCTACACAGAGGCAGGCCTCCAGGAGCCCGGAAGGATGGTGAACTTTACCAAACGGCCAACTTTTAGTTCCTGAGGCTCTAGGTCAGACAATAGTTAACCAGCTACACTAGTCTACCCACTTAGGCCATACCAAGCTTACTGAACTCCTGAGGCAGTGGTTCTCAACCTTTTGGCCCTTTAAATACAGTTTCTCATGTTGTGATCCAACCATAAAATTATTTTCATTGCTACTTCATAACTGTAATGTTGCTACTGTTATGAAACGTCATGTAAATATCTGATATGCAGGATGTTCTTAGGCGACCCCTGTGAAAGGGTTGTTCGACCGCCAAAGGGGTCGCGACCCACAGGTTGAGAACCGCTGTCCTAAGGGATAGATACTACATACTCAGCCTCGATAGTATAATAGGCAGCACCGTGTCCCGATGCATCACTTGCGCTCATGTGAATGCCAAACGGAGCAAAAGATCCCCAACAGGAATCCGGACTTGGGGAAATTCCCCGGGGGAACACTGGGAAATAGAATTCACGAAGTCAGGCCCGTGGCGGCAGGGTATAAATATCTCTTAGTTTTCATAGACACCTTCCCAGGATGGGTTGATGCTTACCCGACTAGGAAAGAAACAGCCACAATTGTAGCTAAAAAGTTAGTCCAGGAAATAGTACCCAGATTTGGCTTACCTGTAACTTTAGGATCAGACAATGGGCCCGCTTTTATAGCCAGAATGTCACAGGATATAGCAAAGGCATTAAATATTGATTGGAAACTACATTGCGCCTACTGGCCCCAAAGCTCTGGGTAGGTAGAACGCGTGAATAGGACCTTGAAAGAGGTCCTCACCAAATCTACCTCAGAAACCGGTGAAAATTGGGCTACCTTACTCCCCTTCGCCCTACTCAGGGCAAGGTGCACTCCATACCAAGTGGATTCTCCCACATGAAATTATGTTTGGGAGACCCCCTCCACTACTCTCAAAAACTTCAAGAAGAAATAAAAGCTGAAATCCATAACCAATCTTTACTCGAGTCCTTACAGGCTTTATAGTTCACCCAAAAAGCAGTCCAGGAGCATGTCTGAGACACTCTGCTTGTACCAATTTCTGATCCGGTCCATCCCTTCCAACCTGGCGACTCTGTTTGGGTAAAGAAATTTACCAGCCAAGGACTGACTCCTACCTAGAGGGGACCACACACCGTCATCCTGACCACCCCCACGGCAGTCAAGGTAGACGGGATCCCAACATGGCTTCATCACCCCTGGCTTAAGGCAGCCCAGGCAGAATGGAGAACCCAGGACTCTTCGGACCCTCTAAAAATAAAACTCTCACATGTATCGCAATTTTAATTCTCTTTATAGGGTTTGGCAGGAGGAAAAAATAATAATTTTCCAGCTGAATGGGTTAACAATCCCGATAGGCCCCCCTAAAATGGACATGGGAACTCAGAAATGGAGTAACGGGTGAAACCCTCGCAAATTCAACTGAGGGATGGGGAGGCATACAGTTCACTACAGATCTTTGCTCCCTTTTCCAGGATACCATCCCTGTACCCCATAGTCGCCCTTAAATAAGGGAGGGCAGGTGTCAGGGCCTGGAGATGTGGACCTCTAACACAGGAAAAGGCTTAACATAGGCATCTGTATCTGCCAGGGAAGCGGGAACGTCAGCTATCAGTGCCTACACTCAGCAGAGTTTTTCTGTCCCCATTAGGGCTGCGAAACCCTCTTCACTATAAATGACTACCATAGGATGGTGACTTCTAGCTCAAGTTTCAGAAGGCCTCCAAGCCTACCTCCTGTACCTTAGGAAATTGCAACCTTGTAGAATTTAAAATAAAAAACTCCCAGGATTCTTCCTGGAAAACTGGAAGAACATGGGGAATAAGATTGTATGTAACAGGCTGGATGCAGGTACTCTATTCACCATCCAAGGGCGGGCCCCAGACCTACCCAAAAGGCCCATAGGACCACTAACTGAACTAGCTTCACCTATACCAGTCCAACCTGCCCCAACGAGACCTCCCATTATACATCACCTCCCTCTCACACCAACTAGCAATCTTCCCCACTCTAAACCACCTCCTCAACCTACCTTCCCCCTCCAAACCTCTCTCCTAACCATGCTAGCAACTATGCACTGGTTCATTAATGCTTCCCAACCCAAATTAGGGGCTGACTGCTGGTTATGTCTTAACTCCAAACCACCTTACTACATGGGAGTAGGAGTTATTGAGCCCCTAATCCCCTCCAAAGATAGTGAGGGCTGTGACTGGGGATGACCAATACTAACCCTAGGGGACCCTCAAGAGAAGGGTACTTGCCTCATATCCTCCACATACAACCTCCAGGCCTCTCCATATCCTGACCTCTGCAATACCACCATTCTAATAAGTTCTGATGACACTGAAACCTTTTACCATACCCCAAATCAGACCTGGTTTGCCTGTACAGATGGCCTCACTAGCTATACCTCCTCCTACAGGTTCCGGAACCAATCTGCACCCATCCTCTGTATTCTTGTATATGTCCTTCCCCAGATTTATATATATATATATATATATATATATATACTAGAGGCCCAGTGCACAAAATTCATGCACTGGGGGTGGGGGGTGGGGTGGGGGAGGTGACCCTCAGCCAAGCCTTCGCCCTCTCCAATCTGGGATACCTCTCCAATCTGGGACCCCCTTGGGGGATGTTTGCTGGTTTAGGCCCAAGTGGGATCGGGCCTAAACCAGCAGTTGGACATCCCTCTCACAATCTGGGACTGCTGGCTCCCAACCACTCGCTTGCCTGCCTGCCTGATTGCAGCTAACTGCTTCTGCCTGCCAGCCTGATCACCCCCTAACCCCTCCCCTGCCAACTTGATCAATACCTAACTGCTCCCCTACCAGCCCGATTGCCCCCAACTGCCCTCCCCTGCTGGCCCGGCCCCCCCTGCAACTGCAGGACTGGTCCCCCCCCAAGTGCCCTACCCTGTCAGCTCGATCACCTCCAACTGCCCTCCCCTGCCAGCCCAGTCTCCCCAACTGCCTTCTCCTGCTGGCCCAGTTGCTCCCAACTGCCCTCCCCTGCCTGCCTGGTCAGCCCAACTGCCGTCTCCTGCTGGCCTGGTCCCCCCCAATTGCCCTCCCCTGCTGTTCTGGTCACCCCTAACTGCCCTCCCCTGCAGGCCTAGTCCCCCCCAACTGCCCTTTCCTGCTGGCCTGGTCGCCCCTAATTGCCTTCCCCTGCCAGTCTGGTCCCCCTCAACTGCCCTCCCCTGCAGGCCCAGTCTCCCCTAACTGCCCTCCCCTGTTTGCCTGATTGCCCACAACTGCCCTCCCCTGCCGGCCATCTTGTGCCCACATGGGGGTGGCCATCTTGTGCAAGGGCATGATGGTCAATTTGCATATTACCTCTTTATTATATAGGAGAGTGATGAAGGAAGAACTCTAATTTACCCACCTCCATCTCTATCATGATGGAAGACAGCTCCAGTTCTCATCTCCATTCTCATAGGATTGGGAATAGTGGGGTCAATAGCAATAGGACCACAGCCTTAATCCAAGGGGATCTCAATATAAGACAACTAGCCAGTCAAATAAACCAGGATCTAGGGCACCTCGAGGACTCCATTTCCTAACTAGACCAACAGGTTGACTCCCTTGCCGAGATGGTTTTACAAGATTAGACCTCCTCCTCCTACAGCAAAGAGGACTTTGTGCTGCATTGGGAGAAACCTGCTGTTTCTATGCCAATAACACAGGAATCATACAGGAGAGCTTGGCACTAGTCAGAAAAAAATATTAAAAAATGAGAACAGCAGCTAAGAAGCTCCAAGAATTGTTTCCAGAAACTATTCAATTGGTCCCCCTGGCTAACTACCCTCCTATCAGCTGCTATAGGACCCTTAACCATACCACTCCTTGCCCTTGTTCTAGGCCCCTGTCTTACAAACTAGTTAACTAGCTTTGTTCCACAAAGAATTAATTCTTCAAGCACATGGTCCTCAGGAGCCTGTACAACCCCCTCCCCAACAATGACCCACAAGAGCCAATGATTTTACTCATGCACATAAAACCAGTGGGGAATAAAACATAGTAATCTCTATTTTGTAAAACTGCTGTTTGAAATTCTCTGCTATTTTAGATGGTCCCGTATTCTGTGAATTAACTCTGCTTATTAGCTTCTGTAAACATACACTTTTTAGCTTACTTGAATAATAGGGAAGATAAACTTAGCAGTCTGACCTTGTAGATTAGGGACTGATTCTCCCATACTCTCATGCCAGGTGTTTTAGTTACCTGAATAAAACTGTGTCGTACTCAAGGTTACAGGCTTCCTGCAAGATATCTACTAAGCATACATGGGGCTCTTTGAAAACTTGCAAAGATCCGGAAACTCCATATTTGGGAGACAAAGGTACTGGGGGGATATAAAGAGAGAACTTCCTCCATGTTGCTTTGCTCAGACTTTGGAAGCAGTCTGGGCCCACTGGTGTAATAAAAGACTCCAAATTAATTGGCTCCCTAAGGCGTCTTCTGTAAACCTCACTGATTTACAATATAAAAATTTATGGATGAGTAAAAAAAAAAAGTGGTTTCTTAAGATAAAATGTACTCTTGTGAAGGTGCTGTGAAGAATGACAACAAAAGAGTTTAGAATGTGACATGAACTTGGTTAATAAAGCAACAGCAGGGTTTGAGAAAATTGACTGCAATTTTGAAATAATTTCTACTTCAAAAGTGGGTAACATGCTATCACACAGCATCAGGTGCTACAGAGAAAGTGGTCATGAAAAGAAGAGTCAATCCACGTGGCAAACTTAATTGTCTTATTTTAAGAAATTGCCGCAGCCACCCTAACCTTCAGCAAACCCCATCCTGAGGCAAGAACTTCCGCCAGCAAAAAGATAACAGCTTGCTGAAGGCTCAGACTGTGGTTAGCATTTTTTAGCAATAAAGTTTTTTAAAATTAAGGTATGTACATTGTTTCCTTAGGTGTAATGCCATTGCATACCTAACAGACTACAGTACAGTTTAAACCTAACTTTTATGTGCACTGAGAAACCGAAGCATTCATGCTTTATTGCTATGGCTTGAAACTGACCCCACAATATCTTCAAGGTCTGCCTGTACCTAAAAACCACTGTCAGATAAGAAGTGACATCAAGCCTTCTTTATGTTGTGTCCATACAGGTGATATGTTATAGTGTTCCAGAAATTGTGTGAAATTCCTGAAAGTCTGATATGTCCCAGCATAAAATGTTGTCTGTCATCAAGACTGAGGCTCACACCAAAAAGCCTAAACCTGGAAAGGCAGCAACAGAATCTATAAAAGACTGTGGTGAAACAGGAATTTTGGGGGTGAAAAAGACAGGTTTTAGGAAATTTTGAAAATTAAGGGGACCATGGAGAAAGCACAGGGCTGCAGAGCAGCAGAAGGTGTATTTCTATAGAATAGGGGAGCTGAAAAGTGGCAACAGGTACATTTCCAGAGAATGAGGGAGCTGGGAACAGGGGGTCTATATTTACAAAATAAAAAGAAGCCCTCCATCCAGAAGGAGAAAAAGAAAGCCCAAAGGGAATAGGAAAACAATAAGGAAGGAGGGGGGAGAACCTCACATGTCCCATGTGAGGTTCAACCTTTGAGCCCAGGAGCTACTATAGTAATCAGTCCAAGGGAATAGTGACCAATCAGAGGGGATATCAAGGCACCAGGATCTGCAGATTTTATAAGCCATAGGGAAAAGGAACTCAGTGGGACCCTTTCCCCCTCCCCACGTGGGAGTCCGTTCTGTGGGACTCTTTCCCCCTCCCCATGTGGGAGTCTGTTCTGTGGGACTCTTTCCCCCTCCCCATGTGGGAGTCCGTTCTGTGGGACTCTTTCCCCCTCCCCATGTGGGAGTCCGTTCTGTGGGACTCTTTCCCTCTCCCCATGTGGGAGTCTGTACTTCTTCTTCAATAAGTTTCCACCTTTGCTAGACCATCGTCTGTCCGTGGATTTATTCTTCAACTCTGGTGGACAAAGAATCCGGGTTCCAGTCCAAAAATTCTGTTTCAGTGGCACATGTAGATGCCAGACTTTGTCATCCTCATGTCTTTGTAACGTGGCAACAGTCAGAGAAATGAAGATGGATAAACAGTGGCTGTATATTAGGCAAACGGTCAGGGCTGTGGGACCTGGCAAACCCCATTTTTTGGTTTTGCATTTCTTCACCCACCACAGTGCATTTAAGATGACTCAGATTATGAATAGATATTGTATTATATTGTAAATCAGAAGATGCCTTAATCAATAAGCCAAAATAATTTGGTGTCTTTTATTATACGCTAGCACTAATGGGCTCAGAGTAGAATGTCTCTGTCAAATTCTGGGCCCCAACATGGTGGAAGTCTTTCCTATTTATACTTTTTTCAGCTCTTTTTCTTCCAAATTTGGAATGTGACTTCCGGACCTTCTGAGAAAAAGTCCCTTTTGCTGGGAAGGGGCCGTGAGACCATATCTCAAGGCCTGGCCTGGCGCCAGCACTGACAACTCTGTCTGGGGCATCCTTTATGGCCTCTCTGAGATGGGAGTTGTCGTATTTTCCTTAGTATTTAAGCAAGCAAGCGTTTACAGAAGCCAGAATAGCAGGGTTAAAATTTCAAACAGCAGTTTTTACCCAAGATGGAGGTTACTGTGCTTCAATTGGTGGGGAGACTTGTACAGAAATGTTAAAGCAATGGTCCATCATCCTGGAAAAACGAACTTTGTCCTGAGGGGCCTCGGACATCCTCCCTGCGGACCTTTTGAACATGAGCAGCTTGATTTCATTCAACTGCCACCTCGCATGGGTCATCAGCATGTTGTTGTTGTATGTTTACCGGGTGGGCTGAAGCTTCCCCTTCACAAGGCTGATGCCCTCAGGGCGGCAAAGAAACTGTCAGAGAATGTTTCCCACGTGGGGTCTGCCTTCCACAGTCTCCACATTGAAGTCACTGAACAAATTACATGAGCATTAATGAAGGCCTTGCAAACTTCTTGGATTATCACTGTACCGCCACCCTCAGTCATCAGGCAAGGTCTAGAGAACTAATGACCAGGAGATCCTCAAACTTAAAATTTATAATCTTATCCAAACTACTGGACTCTCCTGAATGGCCTTTGGTTTTGCTGACTGTTCGTGGTACCCTCTTTGGGAAACACAAACTCACTCCACTTGAGACAGTCACCGACGACCAATGTCACCAGTGTACAACCTTCTGCTGGTCCCTGTCTCTGCAAATAGGACCAGCTGCTGTGAGCCTCCAATGTCTCACACTCCGGCCTGCCATCAACCGTCCGAGAAGCCTTCCCAGATGCCAAGTCCGAGAGCCTGGTGCCTGGGTTTTCTGGAAATGGCATCAGAGGAAGACAGCCCCACTGAAAGGGACATACCAAGGACTCCTGGCCAGCGAAACGAGAAGGCACTGAGCCTCGGCTACACATCTCACAGCTAAAGTAGGCTCCGCCTGACATGTGCTTCCATGCAGATGCTGGGGAACTTGGAATGACATGGACGAGGAAGAGAAGTATCTGACGTAGAGGGAGACCCTTTGCCCAAGATGACAGATCAAGCTGCTCCTTTTCTTTCCTTTACTCTGACACAGGTTTGGGAAGATAGTGGCCTCTCTTCACCTCTACGTCCCCATGGTTATAGATCGGGTTTGTCCCCTCTCACTGAGAAACCTCTTCAGCCGTACTCATCTTTGCCGGCATTTAGGATTACTATTGGGGCTAGGAGACCCTCTTCCAATACGTGCTAAAAGCTGAGTACGCCCTTACTTAAAGGAGTAAGCACAGCAGTCCCTGAAAATGACGCGCCTAACAGGTGATGCCCGCTCAGCACCCTGCTACGATCTCCAGCACTTGACTTAGGATAAGAACGTCTGGGCGTTCTCCCTCCTGCCTTCACCTGTTACTCACACATGGCCCCACGCTGCTTCTGGTCTGTGCAATTTCCCTCTGATGCGGGACATGACCCCCAGGAGAGGGCCTTCCTGGCACCTCGTCCCTTGAAAACCCTGACTCTTGGTCAGTGATGCTTTCAGAGACATATCTGGTCAAAAGGAAAGTTGTAAAACCTCAATAAAGGAAACGTCTTGAAGGCCTAGATCAGTGATGGGGAACCTTTTGAGCTCGGTGTGTCAGCATTTTGAAAAACCCTAACTTAACTCTGGTGCCGTGTCACATAGAGAAATTTTTTGATATTTGCAACCATAGTAAAACAAAGACTTATATTTTTGATATTTATTTTATATATTTAAATGCCATTTAACGAAGAAAAATCAACCAAAAAAATGAGTTCTCGTGTCATCTCTGACATGCATGTCATAGGTTCGCCATCACTGGCCTGGATAGAGGAGCTCACATCCTACCGCTCATCAAGATCACCCCCAACAGGAAGAGACGCACCTTGGCTCTCCAACCCGAAGGCAGTGCCCATCTTTAAAGATTTCCTTCTTGCCCAACAACAAGCCCAGCCAATGGAAACACCACAACTCAGCCAATGAGAAGCCATCGGCACCCTGAGCTCTTCCTTTCCTTTGACTTTCTTGCCTTCTTTTTATAAACACACACACACACACACACACACACACACACACACACACACACTTTCATTTTGTACAGCTCCTTAGAGTATCTCTCTGCTTGCCCGGTCAGATGCTGCCTGATTCCTGAGTCACTTAATACAGCCAATTAGAGCTTCACATTTATTCAGCTGAATTTTGTTTTTTAACACAAGCAAATGGTGTTTGTTTTTTTTAACACAACAGACTTTAAGGAAGTCTGTTGACAGCAAGGTGGTGAAGGTGCTGACGAGTTTTTAGAAGCCGAGTGGAAGCAGTCAGGATGTGAGAGAAGGTGGCCATGGGGGGCACAGGGTTTTGCCCTGTCCCAGGCTCCTGCCTCCTGAGCCTGGCCACACCCAGGGGAAGGCTGAGTGACCTTGAGCCATTACCCCACTGCCTTGTGCCTCACATATGTAAAAAAATTATAATTGTGACTCCCACGGTAGTGGTTGTGAAGTTGGCGATAGACGTTAATACATGTCTGTGCTTAACACAAGTCTTGACACAGACGAAGTGCTCAGAAAATGTTACTTATTGTCATCAAACATTAGCTTAAGGGATAGACCGAGTCAGAGAGGGCGGTGCTTTCCTCACCACCCACACATTGCTCTGTTTAGCGGTAAAATTCTCCATATGTTTTCAATGACACTTCTTCCCTCGAAGTCTCGCCAAAAAGGCTGTGAGACTGTGAGACCCCGTGAGCCAGGACCATCTCCGCTCTTTGCCTTGTTTCCGCCCCACCCCGGTGACCCAGTCCGTTCTTCACATGAAGGACTTAGCCGTGGGCGCACGATGGGTGAGATCACATGCTGTCCGCGTTCCCCGCCAGGACAAGCCCACGCAGACTGCTCACTGGGTCACGCACTGACTATGCTCAGAGGGCCGGTCGCCTCAGGCAGGCTTGCTGCAGGAGCTCAGCAATGGCCGCAAGGCCTGTTTCTTTCCTGTCTCTGCTCTGCCTTCCCCGATGGTCGCCCAGTGGCTGTCAGCACCATGTGCTTCTTGTCCTCGGCCAGTCCAGTCTGGCCTGCCCTCCTTGGCCGTGCTTCTAGGCCCTGCCTTGCCAGTTGCCTGGCCTGTCTCTCCCACCAGAGGAGGCAATCTGAGGCCAGAACGTGGCTCTTAGGTTGCAAGATCCCCAGCCCTTAACACAGAGCATGGGACGTGGTAGATGCTCCGAGGTTTGTTGAAAAAAATGACCAAATGCGCACAGTACTGCACAGTGACGTTCACTCCTCCCACAGCCTCGAGAGCTGGCTCGTTGGCGGCACGTGGAGCCCCTGCTTCCGCGCTTGCTGCCTGCGGAAGTTTGCAATGAGAGAAAGCCTACGGTGGGTGACTTACATGTCCGTGGGCTTTGAAAGATCACAGGAACCAGGGCCTAGATTGTCCCTTTGACTAACTTTCCCTGCAGGGGAGGTGCAGGGCCAGTAAATGCAACCCTGAGAACTTGTAGGCAAAGCACAGAGTCTGAGTGTAAATGTGTACCTGTAATTGTGTGAGACAGTGTGTGTGTGCATCCGAGTGTGTGCATGTGTGAGTGTAGTTTAACCTGGTTCTACCCCCTCCGCCATCCCATCCCAGCTCTCAGGAACACATTCTGGAATCAAAATAAAAATTAACAAGGATAGCAGGGTTGAACATACCGATTTTCACCCAACATCAGAAACTAATACAGAAATGTAGAAATCTGGCCCAGCTGGCATGGCTCAGTGATTGAGCATCGGCCTATGAACCAGAAGGTCATGGTTTGATTCCTGGCCAGGGCACATGCCCAGGTTGTTGGCTCGATCCCCAGCATGAGACTTGCAGGAGGCAACCGATCAATGATTCTCATCATTGATGTTTCTATCTATCTATCTCTCCTCTGAAATCAATAAAAATATATTTTTTAAAAAAAGGAAATGTAGAATCAGGCACACTACAAATTGTTTGTAAAATAAATATCACACAGTCCCTACATGTGCATGGACAAAACTTACCCTTACCCTGGAACCTTACCCTTCTCTGCCTGCCACACACTCTCTGATATATTCCATCGGAGTTTTGTTGTTTGTAATGCTTGTCACAGCCCATGAAGTTGATTTTACTGCTCACCAATGGGTCCCCATCTTGCTGTTTTATTTTTACTTTTATTTGTTTAGGGAGAGAGTGGCAAGGGAGAGAGAGAGAGATTAATTTGTTGTTCTACTTATTTATGCACACATTGGTTGATATGCGTGAATATATATGCCCTGACTGGGGATCGAACCTACAGCCTTGGTGTGTCACAATGACACCCTAACCTACCCGGCAGAGCCTCCCGATGCCGTTTTAAAACCACCATCTTAGAGCCTCTCCCCGCTCTAGGGTTTTGCAAAGGCGATAGGCCTGTGCGCCTGGTGGAGAAATGGGGGCAGAGACGACAGAGCAGCCGCCTTGCAGGATGAGATGACACGCGAGGCATGGGCTCCGGAGAGGAGACAACTGCTCCTACAAAGCCATCAGCAAAGGAAGGCCTCTGGGCCCTGGGCTCCTCCTAATAGCGAGAGATCTATCATTTTAATATTCAAAACAAGCTTTCTTTGCATGGGCTGCCTCCAGAACAGTGCAGACTGGCCTTCCTGCCAGCGTGGGGGCTGCAGCTCATGGTCACAGAAGTGTAGGGAGACCTTCCCCTTCCTCCCCCTTCAGCTCTCTTCCTTCCTCACTGGCCTCTTCTCCCCTCCCTCCGTCCCTCCCTCCCTCTCTCCCTAACTTCCTTTCCTCCTCCAAGCAGGAGGGATTCAGCAGCTCAGTCACTGCCCGGACCTGGCTGAGCTGGCTGGCTGACGGGGCCCTTCCCTGGCTCACAGGCCTGGCTGAGCCCCGTCCTCTGTCCTCCAAGGCCTGTCCATTGGCGGCCAGGGGGAGGCGGGGGGAGCGCTGAGGGAGATGTGTAGATGTTGGTGTTAGTTTTAATGCTAGAGCACAGCCCATCCCAGGCATATGATTTGTATTATGTGATATCAACATTTAGCTTCAGAAATGGAAATGTCAACTTCAATTATTTTCTCGGAGGCTTGATGGCTCTGGGAATACATCAATACACACAATGCTTCTATAAACTCAGACTCATGCTCCTAGCAGCGTTAGAGCTGCAGTTTCAATATTCAAGACAAGTTTTCTTTGCTTCTTAGCAATTAATTGTGGCCAAGGGCTCACTTTTCTGTTCCTCGCTGCTGTCAGCTCAGAGCAGGGGCAGGGGTGACAATGGAACCAAGGGCCACATCCCTGACTCCAGGACCATTCCTACTTTTATTGCCAAAGCACCAAGGTCGGTATAATGTGTCTTTCCTCTCAGCCCATTTAGTTTGCTCACGCTTCTGGCCCACGGTCTCCAAGAAGCCGTCCTGGCCTCCAGGCCTGGCAGGGCCCCCCGCCCCTTACACTCTCATGCTCTCACCGCTCCATCTGCCTCTCCCAGGGCAGGCACTGGGGCAGCTGGGGTGCACTGCCAGCTCGGGACGCGCCCAGGCTGTGCCACCCGCCTGAGGTGCGGTGCCGAGGGTCACGCTCAGGTCGCGGAGAATGACACCCATGGGTCTGAGAAGAAGTGGAATTTATTAAGGGCACCAGGAGGCTCGGCCTCTCAGGGGGCAGGGGACGCACCCTGGACACCATGGACCAGAGCAGCGTCTGAAGCTCCTTGGGCTCTGCGGTGTCACAGCAGACAGACGGGCGCGGGGGGGGGGGGGGGGGGGGGGGGGGAGGGGGGGGTTGGGCTTCCGGGTGCTCTTGGAAACCCAGCTGACTTTGGAAACTGGACATGGCCAGGCCACAACGGCCGCCAGAATGGAGGCTTCTCCATCCCCAGCACCTGCGCGAGGCCTGGGGTGCTGTGAACCACAGCCAAGGAAAAGGGGAGTGGAGGACACCACTTCGCTCACACTGGAGCTAGGTGGAGTTGACAGCCAGCCTCCACTCTCTCTTCACCTTTGCTGCTGCGGCCACCGCATGGGGAATGCAGCCAGAGCTCCTCAGAGAACTGTGGGCGGAGTAGCAGCCGCCATGCTATCGACTCTCCTTGCTGTCTTCCCTCAACTCTCCGAGGTGACTCTGGTATCTGGGACCTCATCAAACCTGATAGGAGCCTTCCAGATTCGGAGGGCAAAGTGGCCCCACGGGGTCTTAAAGGGGTTACCTCAGGGGTCCTCAAACTTTTTAAACAGGGGGCCAGTTCACTGTCCCTCAGACCGTTGAGAGGCTGGACTATAGTTTAAAAAAAAAACTATGAACAAATTCCTATGCACACTGCACAATATCTTATTTTGAAGTAAAAAAAAACAAAACGGAACAAATACAATATTTGTATTTGCATGTGGCCCGCAGGCGGTAGTCTGAGGACCCCTGGATTACCTTAACAGACAACATGCAAAATAGGATTATCAAGTCCGTCTAATTGTTCATCTACCATCTTGTAAGGAAACCACAGCAAAACCCTCTGGAGCAGATAAAGAAGCGATTCAATGCAATGTTCTTAACCATCCAGCCAGGGGTCACCCCTCCAACTGCTGACCTGGACACATTCCTGGGTCCAAGGGAAGCTGGCCCCTGGCTTATGGGGAAAGGCATGGACGCTATACACTCCACAGGCCATTAGCGCTTGTGCACACGTCCCTGTGGGGCCCGCTGGCCGCATGTTCATTGCTCAGATGAATCTATATGTGACGGGAAGGCCTTCATCAAGGAAGGTCTGTCTCATGTGAGTCTATTTCCTGGAATCAGCCATGAGATAAGCAAGTTGTGGAGATAGCACATAGTCTTCTGGGGAAACACGGTCCATCCATGTTCCCTTTTCTAAAGGCCTCGAGACTGGAGGGGCAGGGACGCCTCACTCCTGTGAGCTTTCCAAACTCGGGCAAGGTTGCAAACTCAAGGAAAAGGAAAGCAGATCCAACATTCCCCGACTACAAGTCAACCAAGAAGCAGTGCTCACGCCTCCAGGAGTGTGAAATAGACACTGCTCTAACCAAACGGCCCATCAAGAGAATCCACTGGACGCCAGAGATGCTGAAGGACTCAAGCCTGTGTTTAGGGTGACTGAGCAAGACATCAGTCTTGCTATGGCATCTAATGAGGCCCCACCTTCTGCAGATGCTATTAAACAGCTCCTTGCAGCTTAGTCCTAATGGCCATCATACTTGATTTAGAAAAAAAGAACAGAAAAGTAACAGGGAGAGGAGAGGAGAGGAGAGGAGAGGAGAGGAGAGGAGAGGAGAGGAGAGGAGAGGAGAGGAGAGGGGAGGGGAGGGGAGGGGAGGGGAGGGGAGGGGAGGGGAGGGGAGGAGAGGAGAGGGGAGGGGAGGGGAGGGGAGGGGAGGGGAGGGGAGGAGAGGAGAGGAGAGGAGAGGAGAGGAGAGGAGAGGAGAGGAGAGGAGAGGAGAGGAGAGGAGAGGAGACAGGAGGAGAGGGGAGGGGACAGGAGGAGAGAGTGTGGAAAGGTTTTGAGATGCTGTTAACTGTGCTCTTTCTTTGGTGGGTATGAGGACCAAAGGCTGCATGATAAGGAAAGAATTGGAAATTGGATGGGTGATTAGGGACAAGGGGTAAGCAAGGGGAAAAAGGAACTTGGGCCATGGCCTCTAGGCCAAAAGGGGAGAGAGGTTAAGGATTTATAAAGAGAAGCAGGAGGGGGGTGTATGGCAGAAGTGAGAAGCAGGACCTGAGATTAACGTGAAAAGAGGAAAATTTGAACAGAGTTGAGAGGGCAGAAGCTGAGTCTTCAGTGGTTCTCAACCTTCCTAATGCTGTGACGCTTTAATACAGCTCGACATGTTGATGTGACCCCCCAATCATAAAATTATTTTCGTTGCTACTACATAACTGCAATGTTGCTAGTTGTTATGAATCATAATGTAAATATCTGATATGCAGGATATATTTAGGCGACCCCTGTGAAAGGGTGGTTCGACCCCCAAAGTCGTCGCGACCCACGGCTTGAGAACCGCTGGTCTGGGCTGTCCAGGAGAAATGTAAATGTCTCTTGTGGAGATTGGCCTTGTGTCTCATGACCACTAAATAAGCATTTCAGAAAACAGATTCAGGACACATTTCCTATGGTTTTGGGTTGCCTTATGCATATATGACTGTAGTTGGGGAAAGTGAGAACAAATCAGGGGAATCTACCACATGAGTGGCAAGTGCTTCGAGTTATCCTGGGGCACCTGATAACAGAGACCTACAGAAGTGAACGTCTGCAGTAGGAGGCCCACCCAGGACAGGACGTGGGAAATAAGTTATCAGTGACTCCATACTTCTGCCCAGGCCCACAAATACACCACTTCAGTTACCTTCACAACATGCAAGGTCAGTATCCCTGTGTCACTTTACCGGAGAGGTTCAGCAAGGGGCTGAGGTCACACTGCATGCAGTAGAGTGAAGCCTCCATTGGAGGCCTGTCTCCGAAGGCTTCAGTATTTGCAAGTGGCCATAAGTCGCCCACCCAGCTTTCAGAACACAGCATCCAGAGGTTACCGGTGCAGAGATCAAACATCATCTGAAGCCTAAACATTAACTTGAAGGGCCAGCTAGGGCCTCCTGCATGATCCCTGGCTGCACATTCCACCTTGTCTAAACACTGCCATCAACTGAGCAAAGCCCAAGGGAAAAATCCCAGGAAGCATCCATGCCCACTGGCAAGAGCCATAGGCACACTGGGTCGCAGGTGACCAGCCCCCTCACTGCAGTAGCTAGGGATTCCCATGATTTCCATGGGGACACAGGAAAAGGAGACTGGTCGGGACTGCAGATATTTAGCTCATAGTGTTAGTCTCATATTACATATTAGTATCAGGAATTTGGCAATGCAATGCAGGATTCTGTGAGGAAAAGCCTTGAAAAAATATATAAGTTTAAGCCATACCTCTACACTGCTACACTTCTCACCATGTCTTCTCAGGTAAGAATGCCCCATCTTGGAAAAAACTCTTATCTCATAAGAGGAAATGTTGGCCTATAAATGAAATATGTGTCTTTGGAGATTCCATCTATAGGAGCTGTCTTCTTGTGGACTCTCGGCCGCTTGGATCACACACTTCATACACAATGGAAGTAAAAAGGCCCAGGTGGATTGATCCAGGCACCCTACAAGCTGACCACCAAGGGAAACTACTAGATCCTTAGACGTCCTCCCCCAAGCCAGCATAATCCACAGAGCATGGGGCAAAGTAGGTTTACAGTTGTGAGTAGGGGAAACACAGACTTTATACCTGTATGAGTATTTATACAATAGAGAACTGTTGCATGAAGAGACTCGTGCAATAGGCTTTCCCTTCCCCTGGCTGCCAGCACCAGTTTTCCTCTGGCACCCGGGATCCAGAACTTCGCTTCGGCCGGAGCCGCCATTAGTTTTCCCGGCTCTGGCCGGAGCTGCCTTCAGTCATCACTCCGCCTCTTCATGCCTATGTATACAAATAAACCGCCATATTTGTTGGGTTAATTTGTATACTCTCCTGGTTGGCTGGTTAGCATATCGAAGGTATGGTGAATTTACATGTCTGTCTATTATTAGGTAAGATGATTGTATTATTTTCCAAACACAAAACTGTAAACCTAATTTGCCCCACCCTGTAGAAGACTGGGTTAGCAACTCAGCTCTGTCTTTTAACAGTAAGAAGAGGGTTAGTGAGAAAAGCCTAACCAGGGGAAGAAACACAGACACACCCAGGCCACATCCACGTCCGGCTGACTGTACACATCTGTTCCTTATGCTTGTGTGCACAGCACACCTCACCACAGTGTCCTTTTTCACAAGCCCCTTTTTAAGTTTCTCCACAAAATCCATCATAACAAGCTAGTTCATGCTGCTTCAAGATAAACCCTTCAAGGGAAAAATATGCGATATGTCTTACCATGGTGGAATCTTTGCAAATAAGACTAGGGTGCTGCTGGGAATGCAGACTGGTGCAGCCACTGTGAAAAACTCAAAAAATAAAAAATAGAACTTTCATTTGACCTAGTGATCCCACTTTTAGGAATAAATCCTAAGAAACCAGAAACGCCAATCAGAACGAATATATGCGCCCCTATGTTCAAAGCAGCACAAATTAAAATAGCTAAGATCTGGAAAACAGCCCAAGTCCCCACGAGCAGATGAGTGGATAAAACAGCAGTGGTACATTTACACAATGAAATACTACGCGGCTGTAAAAAAAGAAAGAACTCTTACCATTTGCAAAGCATGGATAGACCTGGAGAGTATTATTCTAAGCTAAATATGCCAGAGAAAGACCAGTATTACATAATCCCGTTCATATATGGAATCTAAGGAACAAAATAAACTGATGAGCAAAGTAGACCTAGAGATATAGAAGCATGGGACAGACTGACACTTTTCAGAGGAAAGGTGGGGTGTGGGTGTGGTATGATGAACTGGGGAACTTGTATGCATACATGCATAGCCCATGGACACAGAAAATGGAGTGGTGAAGGTAGAAGGGAGAATGATAGGGGTGGGATGGCGGGGTTCAATGGGAAGGAAAAACAAAAACAGAAAATAAAGGGGACATCTCTAATACAACAATAAAAATGAAAAAATCAATAAAAAGTACCAGTAGGAAAGAAACATCTGAACAAATCAGAGCATTGACACACAGCATAGAACAATGTGTTCTGCAAAAACACCACTGACTCATATAAATGAGGTAATATGACATAAAAGAAAGTGAAAATGTTTTGAAGATTATAATCTCTAGTGAGCATAATTCCTTGCATTTGCTGCACTAGATAAGTTGTGTATACATGTAAATTGTCTGTTCTCTTAATACAAAATGAGACCAAAATGTGTCAACGTATTTTTCACAGAACCTAAAATATCCACATGAATGTCTTTTGTCCTGTACAATTTCACTTTGCCTGTCATCTAGTCTCCAAGAATGTCCTTGTCTTTCTCTAACTAGTCTCCTCGTCACATTTGCCTGGCCTTGCACCCAAGCATGGCAGACAGAGAATCCTGGAGGCCCAAAGTCCTACAGCGGCTGTTTGCAAAGGAGGAGGAGACTGCAGTAACTGCCACACTGGATACACTTTATTAGGGAAGGAAAACAGAAAACATTGTGAAGGCCTCTCACATATGACAGAGCAGGAAGGCAGGATGCCTACATGGCCCAAGGAACCAGAGAGAGCAAATTACAGGCAGAAGAAGTGCAACCCAAGGCTGGAAGAGGAAAGGTTTGCAGTCAGCTGACACCTAGCTCTGTGGTCGTTGCTTGTAATGGACAGAGTCCATTGGGGGAAGCGTCAGACACTACAAAGAAGACCCTGCTGCTGGAAGTGGACAGGGAGTAACATCCACGAGTGTCAGAATGCAAGATCAAAGCTTGTCCACCAGCAGTGCCTACAATGAAGAAGGAGAAACAATGAGACAGGTAGGAGATGCAAGTCAACCTAGCCTGGCCCTGCCCAGCCCAGGGAAGGTAAGATTCAAGGAGAAGAAACTACAAAAGAAGAGCCTTGAACCACATCATTCTGCACAAAATATATTCAAGAAACTTCATTTTACTGCTCAACCAACTGACAGAAAGAGCTCCTTAATCTTTCCCTTGCTCCTTAAAAGCCACGGTAAATTCACTAATGACATGGACCGGTATAATTTCAGAACAACTGTAAGTGTACAACCTAGATGTCCCTTTCCATTCTCTCTAAGGATATTAGCAATATATGTAATGATAAACATGTTATACAATATAATATGGAGAATATAAGCAATTAGTCTTTAATTATATTCATGACTTTCTGTAGCAAACTTTGAAATTATTTCCCAAACATAAGATCCTGGGGAAAGTGAGACTATCACAGCTGTATTGTCATCTAGCCCATCTGTCCTGAGAGTTCAGCCATTCAGGTGTTGGTTTAGCTCCCCTACCACTCCCTCCATCCAATCCTGTCTTCTTGGGAACATGACCTCCTGATTGGCTCTCTCAACCCTTTAAACTGCCTGCTTTGTGACATCATCCTCCCACCAAACCTACCTCCACCTGGTAGAATCTTGGGGTTCCCATGGAGTTGTCTGTAAATAAATTTGGATCATCGCAACGGACCAGTGACCAGTAACTGGTGACCAGTGATCAGTGGCCAGTATGACCAGTGACCTTCGTACTGGATACATGTGCTCTTTGGCTTCAGCCACTGAGACATCCTCATCCCTTGCACCTAGAGTTGATATTTGCTCTTCTTCTCTGACCATGTCAGGTAAGGAAACAACCTTTTCAAAGTTTCTCATTAGATGTTTGTTTGCTCCTAAGTTTAGCAATAGAGTCAAAAGAGCATAGAATAATTTGGGGAAATACTGATCTAGAAGTCTTCAGACTTAATTTCAGTTTAGATTTTGGCATCTACTAGCAATGTGACTTTGGACAAGTCCTTGACTCTTTCACAAAATCTGTTTTTTCCTCATCTGCTACATTCGGATGTTAGATTTGCTGTGGACTCTAACCCCTTCCTTTTCTAATATGGAGTTTTAAAGCACACTCCAGTTGACAATGAAATCAAGACTTCTTGATAGTGTTTAAACAGCAAGAGATGGAAAACCTAAGTCATGTAGAAAACTATCAATACATACATATTTATATATGTATATATACATATATATATATATATATCTACACTAATAAAAGAGAAATATCATAATTGGCATATGACCGCTACCCTTCCCATATGCTGATCAGGGCAATATGCAAATTAACTGTCAGCCAAGATGGCGGCCAGCAGCCAGGCAGTTTGAAAGTAACATGAGGCTTGCTTGCTTCAGTGATTGCGGACTCCAACGTTCCCCGCCTGCCTTGCAGGCCTCTGAGCTTGCAGTTTCAAACATTGTAACAAATACAGACGCTAAACAAAACTCCAGAAACCAGCTTTCAGCCGGCTGGGATCTCAGAGCTGGAGTTGATACAGAGTTTTGAGAACCGAAACAAACCAGATACCTGCTTTCAGGAGCGGAGGCCTAAGAGCTGGAGCCTCAGAGCTAAAGCTTGCCCAGAATATAAAAGAAAAAAAGGAGCAGTTGGGAGCTTCAGTCCCAGCCTGAAAACAGCCCTCAGCCCCTCACCCAGACTGGCCAGGCACCCCAGTGGGGACCCCCACCCTGAAGGGTGTGTGACCAGCTGCAAACAGCCATCATCCCCTCAACCAGACTGGCCAGGCACCCCAGTGGGGACCCCCACCCTGATCCAGGACACCCTTCAGGGCAAACCAGCCGGCCCCCACCCGTGCACCAGGCCTCTATTCTATATAGTAAAAGGGTAATATGCCTCCCAGCACTGGGATCAGCGTGACAGGGGGCAGCGCCCAAACCCCCTAATAGCCCTGCTGCTCTGTGTGTGACAGGGGGTGGGGCAACAACCTCCCTACCTGCCCTGCTCTGTTTGTGACAGGGGAAGGCACCCCAACCCACTGATCGGCCCTGCTCTTTGGGTGATAGAGGGCTGCGCCCCAACCCCCTGATCCGCCCTGCTCTGTGTGTGACAGGCGGCGGTGTGCCAGCTCCCCTATCGGCCCTACTCTGTGTGTGACGGGGGAGCTCCGCAAACCCCTGATGGGCCCTGCTCTGTGCGTGAGAGGGGAGAGCTCCCCAACCCCCTGATCGGCCCTGCTCTGTGTGTGACAGGGGGTGATGCCACAACCTCCCCATCGACTCTGCCTTGAGTGTGACAGGGGGCGGTGCCCCAACCCCCCAATCGGCCCTACCCTGAGCGTGACTGAGGGTGGCATCACAACCTCCCAATCCGCCCTGCTCTGTGCATGATAGGGGGCGGCGCCCCAACTCCCCAATTGGCCCTGCTCTGAGCCCAACCAGGGGCTGCACCTAGGGATTGGGCCTACCCCCCTCTGCCACCTGGGAGCAGGTCTAAGCCAGCAGGTTGTTATCTCCCAAGGGGTCCCAGACTGCGAGAGGGCACAGGCCGGGCTGAGGGACCCCCCACCACCGAGTGCACAAATTTTTTGCACCGGGCCTCTAGTATATATATATATATATATGTAATGATAAACATGTTATACAATATAGTATGGAGAATATAAGTAACTAGTAGTTAATTATATTCATGAATGTCTGTAAACAACATTGAGATTATTTCCCTAATATAAGAACCTGGGGAAAGTGAGACTACCACAGCTGTATTGTCATCTAGCCCATCTGTCCTGAGAGCTCAGCCATTCAGGTGTTGGTTTAGCTCCCCTACCACTCCCTCCATCCAATCCTGTCTTCTTGGGAACCTGACCTCCCGATTTGCTCTCTCATTCCTTTAAACTGCCTGCTTTGTGACATCATTCTCCCACCAAACCTACCAACACCTGGTAGAATCTTGGGGTGTCCATGGAGTTGTCTGTAAATAAATTTGGATCATCGCAAAGGACCAGTGACCAGTAACTGGTGACCAGTGACCAGTGGCCAGTATGACCAGTGACCTTCGTACTGGATACATGTGCTCTTTGGCTTCAGCCACTGAGACATCCATATCCCGAGCATCTAAAGTTGATATTTGCTCTCCTTCTCTGACCATGTCAGGTAAGGAAAGAACCTTTTAAAGTTTCTCATTAGATGTTTGTTTGCCCCTAAATTTAGCAATAGAGTCAAATGAGCATAGAATAATTTGGGGAAATACTGATCTAGAATTCTACAGACCTAATTTCAGTTTAGATTTTGACATCTAATACCAATGTGACTTTGGACAAGTCATTGACTCTCTCACAAAATCTGTTTTTTCCTCATCTGCTACATTCGGATGTTAGATTGGCTGTGGACTCTAACCCCTTCTCTAATATGGAGTTTTAGAGAACACTCCTGTTGACAATGAAATCAAGACTTCTTGATACTGTTTCAACAGCAATAGAAAGAAAATCTAAGTCATGTAGAAAACTAGTAATACATATATATATATATATATGATGTTTCATGTGTAATGATCTCCCACCACCAAGTTTTTAACTTTAGTATGTTAAATTGAGTGCTGTTCCAAAAGCGATATTCATGTGGTTTTGGAGTTGTCTATGCAAAGTAGGATAACAGAGGAAATAGGGAGAGAGGATGGAGGGTACTGGGCTATAGGAAGGCAAGTATTTCAATGTAAAAAAACTGGAACATTTTTCATCAGCACAGACCAACAGCAAGCAAGAGGGAGGGAAAACCACAAGCAAGCAGGAGGGGAAAGTATAAAAATTAACAAGGAGAGTGTGAAAGAGCTCGTGAGAACAAAAACAGCAGTTTGGAATGGAATATTGGAGGGAACCATAGATTTTAAATGAAAGCAGAAAGAGCAGAGGGTGAAATGAGCTCGGACCAGGGCAAAATAATGTGGATCTCAGCAAATGCTTACTTTGATAGATTAGGAAAGAAAGTAAGGCTGGAGTAGGTACCACTAGCCAAAGCCGTGTATCAAAACAATCATGTTCAGTTGCCTGTGTTTTTTTATTGCCCCTCTGAACACGGATGGCATGTGACAGTTTGCAATATAAACATTTAAAAATGTATTTCAGAAATGATGTTCCTTATATACAAGAAACTAAGAAAGGTGATTATCTAGGGCATTGGAAATAACAGAATTTTCAGTGTTTCAATTCATTCTGATTTTTAAACGATGACAATGTTTTGTCTAGTAAAAAAATTTAAGACTTTAAAAGAAAGATATATCCTAAATGGAATCAGAAAGAATCAATCCTTTGTGTGATTAGTATGTTCGAAGTCAAAGATGCTCTTTATCTTCAAAGTTATTTTCTTCCTATCACAGAGAGCACGCTGATACACAGCCATTGCCTCATTTCAGGTCAGAGCTACTTAAGGAAAAAAAGAGAGCATCAAGCCCCACATCTCTAATTTCTCAAAAAACAATTTTGGGGATTCCTACATTAATTTTATTTTAAATTAAAATCTAGTGGTAATGTTTTTAAGACTTTGGATATGACCCCTTTCCTGGATTTTGAATATGATGATAATCTAGGTTTTATGATAAATATGAAAACCTTCATGATACATTTCAACTGTTCTTTTCCCTTTGTTATGAGGTTCTATTAATTGAAATATGTATATCTAATACAGTAAGTATTTATTACTTACTAGGGAATAGTCAGAGAAACACGAATGAATACCATAATGGAATTCCTTTCCACTTTCTTTGCTCTCTGTTTTAAACTAGTATTTACTGAAATATAGGTCTGCATATATTGAAGGCACATACACATCAACAGTGATTGCAGTGTGCTGCTTGTTATGCAATTTTTACTGATATATCTCCTCGGTCCACATGTACTGGCTAAGAATTTACTCAAAATCACCTATTGTAGGTTGTTTCTGGTTAACGGTATTCACTAAAATAGAATAGGCAATAGTTACTTTTATGATGCTCCATATGTGAAGCAGAACTTCATATTGTAGTAAATTTATTAGGCTTTGATGTTTGCTACATGCCTCACTTCTTGAGAAACTCACTCTTACATAGTCATCTGAGGTATCATCAGAAATCAGGCACGAAGACAGTAAGAAAGACCCTTGGAGAAACCAAGATGGCGGCATAGGTTAACACCAGAGATTGCTGCCTCGAACAACCACTTCAGAGATATAACTAAAGGACAGAACGGACATCATCCAGAACCACATAAAGGCTGGCTGAGTGGAAATTCTACAACTAGGAGGAAAGAGAATATCATACCCAGACTAAGAGGAGGCGCAGTGCTGAAGTGAAATACTCAGGTGCGGAGTGCGCGCGAGGAGCAGGCTGGCGGCGAGGGCACGGTTGTTGTTTTCAATCGGGAGGGAGTTTCAGACTCTGAGCTCCAGATCCGGGTGAGTCTCTAGGACCCAGACTCAAATGGGAGAAGCGGGACTGTCTGGCTTCGGTCGGAACTCGAAGGCAGCTTTCTCTCCGGGGTTTGCAGTGGTTGCTGGGACTCTGAGAGGCAGAGCCCCTAGGGACGGAACTGAGAGCAGCCATAACTCCTTGCTCCGCCCGCCTTGTAGATCCCCAGGGACCCGCCCCGCCCAAGCGCTGCGCAGAGCCATTTGCCAGATAGCCTCAGGCAAACGCTAGATTAGCACCGCACTAGAGATCCAGCACAGAAGCTCTCCCACTGCAGACACAGCTGACTCTCATAGCCAGTTAGCCTGGAGGTCAAATCACCCCTGGCATTGCCGAGAACAATCAAGGCTTAACTACAACAAGACTGCACACAAAGACCACTAGGGGGTGCACCAAGAAAAGATACAAAAATGAGGAGACAAAGAAACAGGATGCAAATGTCAGAAATGGAAGATATAGAGCTCAAAACCACACTTTTAAGATCTCTCAAGAACTGTCTAGAAGCTGCCGATAAACTTAGTAAGGCCCTCGAAAAGACTGGTGACACCGCCGATAAATGTAGTGAGATCCTCAAGAAATCTAATGACACCCTCAGTGTTGTGATAAAGAACCAACTAGAAATTAAGCATACACTGACTGAAATAAAGAATATTATACAGACACCCAACAGCAGACCAGAGGAGTGCACGAATCAAGGCAAAGATTCGAAACGCGAAGAAGCAAAAAACACCCAACTGGAAAAGCAAAATGAAAAAAGAATCTGAAAATACGAAGATAGTGTAAGGAGCCTCTGGGACAGCTTCAAACGTACCAACATCAGAATTATAGGGGTGCCAGAAGATGAGAGAGAGCAAGATATTGAAAACCAATTTGAAGAAATAATGACAGAAAACTTCCCCTACCTGGTGAAAGAAATAGACTTACAAGTCCAGGAAGCACAGAGAACCCCAAACAAAAGGAATCCAAAGAGGATCACACCAAGACACATCATAATTAAAATGCCAAGAGCAAAAGACAAAGAGAGAATCCTAAAAGCAGCAAGAGAAAGAAACCCAGTTACCTACAAGGGAATACCCATACGACTGTCAGCTGATTTCTCAACAGAAACTTTGCAGGCCAGGAGGGAGTGGCAAGAAATATTCAAAGTGATGAATACCAAGAACCTACAACCAAGATTACTTTATCCAGCAAAGCTATCATTCAGAATTGAAGGTCAGATAAAGAGCTTCACAGATAAGGAAAAGCTAAAGGAGTTCATGACCACCAAACCAGTATTATATGAAATACTGAAAGGTATCCTTTAGGAAGAGGAAGTAGAAGAAAAAGGTAAAGATACAAATTATGAACAACAAATATGCATCTATCAACAAGTGAATCTAAGAATCAAGTGAATAAATAATCTGGTGATCATAATAGAATCAGGGACATAGAAAGGGAATGGACTGACTATTCTTGGGGGGGAAAGGGGTGTGGGAGATGCAGGAAGAGACTGGACAAAAATCGTGCACCTATGGATGAGGACAGGGGGTGGGGAGTGAGGGTGGAGAGTGGGGTGGGAACTGGGAGGAGGGGAGTTATTGGGGGAAAAAGAGGAACAAATGTAATAATCTGAACAATAAAGATTTAATTAAAAAGAAAGAAAGAAAGAAAGAAAGAAAGACCCTTAAATTTACCAACTGCTTTGAGCTATATGAAAATTATAGGAAGAGCATGTGAAGGGCACAGGCAAAATGAGATGCTGAAGATTGTCATGACGATAGATGTCCTGTCTTCTCCTGGACAAACAAACATCTGCATCAGAAGTTCTATTGCTCCTCATATGCCGAAGCAATTTCTTCACTGATACAGCTCCTAGGGCACTTGAAACGAAAGAGAAAATGAACAAATGGGACTACATCAAAATAAAAAGCTTCTGCACAGCAAAAGAAACCATCAACAAAACAACGAGAAAACCCACTGTGTGGGAAAACATATTTGCCAATGTCATATCTGATAAGGGCCTAATCTCCAAAATTTATAGGGAACTCATACAACTTAACAAAAGGAAGATAAACAATCCAATCAAAAAATGGGCAAAGGACCTAAATAGACACCTTTCAAAAGAGGACATTCAGAAAGCCAAGAGACATATGAAAACATGCTCAAAGTCACTAATCATCCGAGAGATGCAAATCAAAACAACAATGAGGTATCATCTCACACCTGTCAGACTGGCTATCATCAACAAATCCACAAACGACAAGTGCTGGAGAGGATGTGGAGAAAAAGGAACACTTGTGCACTGCTGGTGGGAATGCAGACTGGTGCAGCCACTATGGAAGACAGTATGGAGTTTCCTTAAAAAACTGAAAATGGAACTCCCATTTGACCCTGTGATCCCACTTCTAGGAATATATCCCAAGAAACCAGAAACACCAATCAGAAAGGATATATGCACCCCTATGTTCATAGCAGCACAATTCACCATAGCTAAGAGCTGGAAACAGCCTAAGTGCCCATCAGTAGATGAATGGATTAGAAAACTGTGGTACATCTACACGATGGAATACTATGCTGCTCTAAAAAGGAAGGAACTCTTACCATTTGCAACGTCATGGATGGAACTGGAGAGCATTATGCTAAGTGAAATAAGCCAGTCAATGAAGGAAAAATACCACATGATCTCACTCATTCATGGATAATAGAGACCATTATAAACTTTTGAACAATAATAGATACAGAGGCAGAGCTGCCTCAAACAGATTGTCAAACTGCAGCAGGAAGGCCGGGGAGGGTTGCGGGGCAGAAGGTAGGGGGGTAAGAGATCAACTAAAGGACTTGTATGCATGCATATAAGCATAACCAGTGGACATGAGACATTGGGGGATAGGGGAGGCTAGGGGACTGTCTAGGGCGGGGGGATAAAATGGACACATATGTAATACCCTTTGTAATACTTTAAGCAATAAAAAAAAAAAAGAAAAAAGAAAAAAAAAAAGAAGTTCTATTGCTCCTAGATGTGGGCAGTATAATGTGCAGAGCTCTGGCAAGGAAGTTGGGATGCTTAGGTTGTGGAAGCAGGTACTCAAACTAACATAGGGAGAGAACCGAGCCATACTTCCCTCACTCATGAAATGAGAATGTTACAACAGGAATTCTCTAAGGACTCCTGGTTCTAAAATTCGTTAATTCTAAGAATGAGCATACAAATCAATACTACTGCAGGTTCAAGGGTGAGATAGGTCAGGGAGTGGTTGCTTCTAGCCTAGAGAACATTGTATGAACGACACCACTTGGGTCTTGTGTACATTTTTGCTCAAGTGTTTATATGATATATAATAGCCTAAGAGATTGATGGGATGGCTGCAATATAGGCAGATGTGTCCCAGGTCTTGTCCCGTAGCAGATGGAGTAAGCAGCTGAAACTAATAACACCAACCCCTAATTTGCGAAATTACTCAGCTGGTGAGACAGTTTGCATTCGTTAAGGTCAGAGCTCCCCTGGAAAGTGCCTGGCACATTGTGCCTTGTTGTGTTGAATTAAGTGCACTTAAATCAACACAGCAGATCCAAGCAACAGCAGCCTCGTGAGCACGACACCCTCTGTCTGAGGAACAGCAGCTGGACCTGAAGCCTCCCCGGACCAGCCAGAAGAGCCACCAAAGCTGTGAACAACACCCACCAGAGGAGCTGCTGCCAACTGAGGAGCATCTGCTACCGCAACTGCCCGAGGAGCAACCTCAGCCCAATGAGCCACTGCCACCCAGGGAGCAGCCACTGAATGACTCAATGTCTAGATATGTCAGTGAGATCAAACATGGGTAGACAAAGAAATCCCCAAAGGAAAGAAAAGGAGGACTCGCCAGAAAAGCAGCTAAGTGATACAGAGGCATGAAACATGACAGAAAAAGAATTCAGAATAAGGGTCCTAGAGAGCATAAACTGGATGGAGGAAAAAATCAACAACATATACGAGAAGAAAGAAGAAACAGATGAAAAAATCAACTACCTATGCAAGAAGCAATATGAAACAGATGAAAAAATCAATAACTTATGCAAGAAGCAAAAAGAAACAGATGAAAAAAATCAATAAATTATGTAAGACTCAAGAAGAAATGAAGAGCAATAGAGCTGCAATAAAAAACACCATTGAAAGTATCAACAGTAGACTAGGAGAAACGGAGGACTGAATTAGTGAATTAGAAGACAAGGAAGCAAAACACACCCAAACTGTACTGCAATTAGAGAAAAAATTTAAAAGACAGGAGTAGAGCCTAAGGGAGCTTTGGGACAACATGAAACGAAACAACATACGAATAATAGGGGTGCCAGAACAACAGAAAGAGGAACAAGGATTAGAAAACCTATTCGAAGAAATAATATCAGAAAATTTCCCTAAGGTGGGGAATAAAAAAGTCACACAAGCCCAGAGAGTCCCAAACAAGGTGAACCCAAAAAGACCCACACCAAGACACATCATAATTACCATGGCAAATGTTCAGGACAAAGAGAGAATCTTACAAGCTGCAAGAGAGAAATGGAAAGTCCCATTAGATTATCAAATGGTTTCTCAACAGAAACACATCAGGCCAGAAGAGAATGGACGGAAATTTACAAAGTGATGCAAAGCAAAGGACTGAATCCAAGAATACTCTATCCAGCCAGGCTATCATTCAAAATTGAAGGGGAAATAAGAAGCTTCACAGACAAAAGAAGGCAAAGGGAGTTTATCACCACCAAGCCAGCAATGCAAGAAATGGTAAAGGGACTGGTGTAAAAAGAAGAAATAAAAAGCTCAGAAAGAAAACAACCACACAAAAAAAGAAATGGCTACAAACAAGTACCTTACAATAATAACTTTAAATGTAAATGGACTAAATGCTCTAACCAAAGACATCGAGTGGCTGAATGGATAAAAAATCATGACCCATACATTTGCTGTCTACAAGAGACCCACCTCATTAGAAGGGACTCACACAGACTGAAAGTGAAGGGATGGAAAAATATCTTTCAGGCAAACGGAAATGAAAAGAAAGCTGGGGTAGCAATACTTATATTGGACAAAATAGACCTCAAAGTGAAGGCCATAACAAGAGATAAGGAAGGCCACTTCACTATACTAAAGGGATCAATACAACAAGAAGATATAACCCTGGTAAACATATATGCACCCCATGCAGGAGCACCCAAATTCATAAAAAACCTCCTGGAAGATAACAAAGGAGAGATCAACAACAATACAATCATAGTAGGGGACTTTAATACACCACTGACAGCACTGGATAAATCCTCTAGACAAACAATCAGCAAAGAAATAGCAATCGTAAATGACTCACTAGATCAGATGGACTTAATTGACATCTTCAGAACACTTTACCCCAAAGCCACAGAATATACATTCTACTTAAGTGCTCATGGGACAGATTCAAAAATAGACCACACATTGGGTCACAAACAAAGTCTCCCCAAATTCAAGAAGATTGAAATCATACCAATCAGCATCTCAGACCACGATAGCATAATATTAGAAATAAACTACAATAAAACAACCCAAAATACTCAAACACTTTGAAGCTGAATAGCATGTTATTAAATATTGATTGGGTTACCAATGAGATCAAAGAAGAAATTAAAAACATCCTGGAAACTAATGACAATGAAAACACAACAATCCAAACTTATGGGACGCCATGAAAGCAGTCCTGAGAGGGAAGTTTATAGCTCTACAGGTCTATCTCAAAAAACAAGAAAAAATGGTAGTAAATCATCTAACTCTACAACTCAAAGAATTAGAAAGAGATCAACAAGAAAACCCCAGAGTGAGCAGAAGGAAGGAGATAATAAAGATTAGAGCAGAAATAAATGACATAGAGACCAAAAAAACAATACAGAAAATCAATGAAAACAAGAGCTGGTTTTTTGAAAGGATAAACAAGATTGACAAACCTCAAGCCAGACTCGCAAGAAGCAAAGAGAGAGGACCCAAATAAAATCAGAAACGACAGAGGAGAAATAACATCAGACCCCACAGAAATACAAATGATTGTTAATAAATACTATGGACAACTCTACTCCAAAAAACTAGACAACCTGGAGGAAAAGAACAAATTTCTAGAAAAATACAACATTCCAAAACTCAATCAGGAAGAATCTAAAAATCTCAACAGGCCAATAACTATGGAAGAAATTGAAGCAGTAATCAAAAAGCTTCCAGCAAACAAGAGCCCAGGACCAGACGGCTTCACAGGGGAGTTTTACCAAACATTCAAGGAAGACCTAAAACCTATCCTCCTCAGGCTACTACAAAAAATTCAAGAGGAAGGAACACTTCCAAGCTCATTCTATGAAGCCAGCATCACCCTAATACCAAAACCAGGTAAAGACAACACAATGAAAGAGAATTACAGGCCAATATCCCTCATGAACATAGATGCCAAAATCCTCAACAAAATCTTAGCAAATCGGATCCAGCAGTACATCAGAAAGATCATACACCATGACCAAGTAGGATTTATCCCAGGGATGCAAGGATGGTACAATATCCACAAATCAATAAACGTGATACATCACATAAACAAATTGAAAGAAAAAAACCACATGGTCATATCAATTGATGCAGAAAAAGCATTTGACAAAATCCAACACCCATTTTTGATAAAAACTCTCAGCAAGGCAGGAGTAGAAGGATCATACCTCAACATAATAAAAGCCATATATGACAAGCACACAGCCTACATCATACTCAATGGACAAAAACTAACACCATTTCCCCTAAGAACAGGAACAAGACAGGGATGCCCACTCTAACCACTCCTGTTCAACATAGTACTGGAAGTGTTAGCCATTGCAATTAGGCAAGAAGAAGAAATAAAAGGCATCCAAATTGGAAAAGATGAAGTAAAACTGTCCTTATTTGCAGATGACACGATATTATACATACAAAACCCTAGAGACTCCATCAAAAAGCTACTAGACTTAATACATGAATTTGGCAATGTAGCAGGATACAAAATTAACCCCAAGAAAACTGAGGCATTTCTATACTCCAATAGTGAACTTTCAGAAAGAGAGATTATAAAAACAATCCCATTTACCATCGCACCAAAAAAATTAAGCTACCTAGGAATAAACTTAACTAAAGAGGTAAAAGACCTCTACTCAGAAAACTACAGGACCTTGAAAAAAGAGATAGAGGAAGACATAAATAGATGGAAGAACATACGGTGTTCATGGATTGGTAGAATCAACATTATTAAAATGTCCATACTACCCAAAGCAATCTATAAATTCAATGCACTCCCCATTGAAATACCAATGGCATACTTCACAGATGTAGAACGAACTCTCCAAAAATTCATCTGGAATAAAAAAAGACCCAGAATAGCTGCAGCAATCCTGAAAAAGAACAAAGTAGGTGGGATCTCAATACCAGATATCAAACTGTATTACAAAGCCACTTTTCTCAAAACTGCCTGGTGCTGGCACAAGAACAGACATATAGATCAATGGAATAGAATAGAGAGCCCAGAAATAGGCCCGAATCAATATGCTCAATTAATATTTGACAAAGGAGGCAAGAACATACAATGGAGTCAAGATAGTCTCTTCAATAAATGGTGTTGGGAAAATTGGACAGATACATGCAAGAAAATGAAACTAGACCACCAACTTACACCATACACAAAAATAAACTCAAAATGCATAAAGGACTTAAATGTACAATGGTAAATAATAAAAATTCTAGAAGAATCCAAAGGCAATAAAATCTCAGACATATGCCGAAGCAATTTCTTCACTGATACAGCTCCTAGGGCACTTGAAACTAAAGAGAACATGAACAAATGGGACTACATCAAATAAAAAGCTTCTGCACAGCAAAAGAAACCATCAACAAAACAACAAGAAAACCCACTGCGTGGGAAAACATATTTGCCAATGTCATATCTGATAAGGGCCTAATATCAAAATTTATAAGTAACTCATACAAATTAACCAAAGGAAGATAAACAATCCAATCAAAAAGTGGGCAAAGGATCTAAATAGATACCTTTCAAAAGAGGACATTCAGAAAGTCAAGAGACATATGAAAACATGCTCAAAGTCACTAATCATCCCAGAGATGCAAATCAAAACAACAATGAGGTACCATTTCACACCTGTCAGACTAGTGGCTATCATCAAAAAGTCAACAAACGACAAGTGCTGGAGAGGATGTGGAGAAAAGGGAACACTCGTGCACTGCTGGTGGGAATGCAGACTGGTGCAACCACTATGAAAGACAGTATGGAGTTTCCTCAAAAAACTGAAAATGGAACTCCCATTTGATCCTGTGATCCCTCTTCTAGAAATATATCCCAAAAAACCAGAAACACCAATCAGAGATGATATATGCACCCATATGTTCATAGCAGCACAATTCACCATAGCTAAGATCTGGAAACAGCCTAAGTGCCCATCAGTAGATGAATGGATTAGAAAACTGTGGTACATCTACACGATGGAATACTATGCTGCTGTAAAAAAGAAAGAACTCTTACCATTTGCAACAGCATGGATGGAACTGGAGAGCATTATGCTAAGTGAAATAAGCCAGTCAATGAAGGAAAAATACCAACATGATCTCACTCATTCATGGGTAATAAAGACCATTATAAACTTTTGAACAATAACAGAAAGAGAGGCAGAGCTGCCTCAAACAGATTGTCAAATGGCAGCTGGAAGGCAGGGGAGGGTGGGGGGCAGGAGGGAGGGGGGTAAGAGATCAACCAAAGGACTTGTTTGCATGCATATAGTCAAAACCAATGAACATAAGACACTAGGGAGTAGGGGAGGCCAGGGGATTGTCAAGGGCGGGGGGAAAAAAAGGACAGATATGTAATACCCTTTGTAATACTTTAAGCAATAAAAAATAAAATAAAATAAATAGCCTAAGCAACCGAATGACCAAATGAATGAATGACAATTTGATCGGCCGCTATGACATGCACTGACCACCAGGGGCAAAGGCTCAACTCAGGAGCTGCCCCCTGGTGGTCAGTGCACTACCACAGTGGAAGCACCACTCAGCTGACTGATGGGCACCAGACACCCGGGCTCATGACTGGAGAGAGCAGCTGCAGTGGAACGAGCCTCTTTCACCTCTGCGGCAGTTCTACCGCTACCAAGCTGGAGCTGCTCAGCGCCTGACCATAGCTCTGACTCATCCCCGGTCCACCTGCTGCTTCGCACACTACTGCATCCCTCGGGTCAAAACCAGCAGTCCAATATCCCCCCAGGGATCCTGGATTATGAGAGGGCAAAGGCAGGCTGAGAGACGCCACCAGTACATGATATATATATTTTATTGACTTCAGAGAGGAAGGGGGAGGGAGAGAGAGATAGAAACATCAATGATGAGAATCATTGATGGGCTGCCTTCTGCGGGCTCCTTACTGGGGAACTGAGCCTGCAACCTGGGTTTGTGATCTTGACTGGAATTGAACCCGGACTCGCAGGCCAATGCTCTATCCACTGAACCAAAACAGCTAGGGCTGAAAGCAACAATCTTAAAATAATGCTGTTTTTCACATATATCGTTTATCAATCTCTTTGATTTCTTTCACCACCCTCTAGTTCCCTACAGAGAATTCCAAAAATCCAACCTTTCCTTGGAACATCAACCTCTCTGCAACGTCTCTTCCTGTGGAGAGCAATGCAGGAGGTGTCTGCAATTTCTACAGTGTCTCGGCTCCAGCCAAAAGTTCACCATGGCCCCTGCCATCAGCCTCTGGCGCCTCTTTCCAACCTCTCATGGGTGGTGCCTACTTTTACCAACATTCTAGCAAAACCATGTTGTCTGGAAGTCCTGGCCAGAGCCCAATCTTCATTCCAGGGCCTTCCAATCCGAGAGTTTTTGAGTGGGCTCTCAGAGGAAACACTGAAAAGAAGTCACCATCGCTCAGAAACTTCACTGTGACTGTCACTGACCAGTAAACAAACGTCTACTGCATGTCTCTGGTGTCCCAGTGTGAGAAAACCTCAGATGCCTATAATATGGCCCCTCAGTATCCATCACTTTCTGTCAACCTTGTTCAGGGGCCACCAATTCAGGGACAGAGCCTGTCACATCCCTACCAGGTGGGAAGGCATGTGTGTTACTACAATCAAGGTACAATGGACCCTCTGCTCTCTGAAGAGGGTGGACCCTACCTGCCGCCCTATGGCTCTGTGTCTTACACAGAGAGCAGGGCCTCTGCCCATGACCCAGGGATGGTCATGGTGCTAAAGGAGACTCAGTCCATAAATATGATACCACCAGCCTCCACCTCTGGAATCTGCTACTTTGTGCCTCCTCAACCCATCACACAGACAGGTTTTCAAGGTGAGTACAAGCAGCAACAAGGAAGAGAAATAAGGTCAGCATTCAAA